>NC_142682.1:8102413-8273247 GCF_964200805.1 Pocillopora damicornis | reverse complement strand
GCACTGACTGACGAAATGTGCCGTGACAAATTCGTTTTTGGCTTGCACGATGGCACAATGAGAGCTGAGTTACTAAAAACGCATTTAAAGTCGGACGGAATGCCCAAGAACATGCAAGATGTCGTTGCCGAAGCCAAGACCCTCGAGTCAGCCCAAAAAGCCAACAAACTCATAACAGACGCCACAAAAGGAATCGAGGAACAAGTTAATTGGATAAGCCACAAACAAATGAAACTAAAGCGGGAGCCTGGAACCTGCTTTTGGTGTGGAGACCGACGCGGACCTCACCCTTGGAAAACATGCCCTGCAAATGGCAAAACCTGCACTAAGTGTGGAATTAACGACCACTTCTCCAGAGTCTGTCTCGAGACAGGCGCCCCCCAACATGAACAACCAAGCAGAACTACCCAATGGCAAGCTCAGGGTAGGGGGCGAGGCCACAGAGCACCTCGCGGCCGGTCCCAACCAAAACCCCCTCGTGAACAAAACGTACATATGCTGCAGATGACAAATGATCAACACCCTGTGGAGTACTACACTGATGACTACCAAGAACAGTGCTACTCCCTGGAAACACGGCAAATACACAGTATCCACACAACCCACGCAAAGAAAAAATACTTTGTTACACTGCCCATGTCTGCAACGGGGAACAAATTCACCCCAGTGACATTCCAAATAGACACCGCCGCCACCTGCAATACCTTGTCTGAAGATACCCTTTTCAGGCTGATGCCAAACATGAAGCTTAGAAAGTCACCCTACCTACTACACCCCTATGGCGACTCCCAGCCGCTGAAACCACTGGGGCAGATCGACCTTCTGTGCGAAAGAAACAAACGATACGAATCGCTCACATTCCAGATACTTCCTAGGGATGTCATGATGAACAAACCAGCCCTTCTCTCTGGCTCCGACTGCGAGGCACTGGGGCTCATCACCATCAGGGCACACGAAATATTCTCACTCACATCAGCAGTAAGAGACTCGTCAGGCAAGAGAGCCCCTACCTACCCAGCCAGCTCGTCACAAACCAATCCAGACCCAGGCGACCCAGCAGCTCAAGCCAACGGTACACTCAAGGGAGTAAAAGGCCGCCACCCTGACCAACCCGACAGTGCCAACCCATACGGTGACCCAGCAACGCCCTCACCTTCTAAACCTATAATGATCCCTTCCAAACGACGCCTGGCCCCACCCGGGAACCTCACCAAGGAAGACATACTCACACAGTATCCTGAAAACTTCGAAGGCCTTGGCTGCCTGGGACCCCCAGTTCATTTCAAAGTAAAAGCTGACGTCTCACCAGTACAAATGCCAATACATCGAGTCCCTGTGGCAAAACGCATGAAAGAAAAGGAAGCCCTTGACAGATACACCGCAGCTGGTATCATAAAGAAAGTAGAGGAACCCACCTCATGGTGCTCCAATGAAGTCATTAAAGAGACACCAAAGAAGACAAGAATCTGCATTGACCCCAGCCAAACAGTCAATAAAGGAATTCTCAGACCAGTGTATCAAATGCCAACACTGTCTGAACAGCTCCATAAACTCTGCCATGCCAAATGTTTCTCACTTGTTGATGTCAGAGAAGGTTTTCTACACGTACCACTTGATGAAGAATCGTCACTGATGACGACAATGCACACGTCTTATGGGAGATACCGATGGCTCCGCCTCCCATTTGGCATATCAAGCGCTCCTGAGGAATTTCAAAAGCGCCTCATGTCAGCTCTAGAGGGTCTTGATGGAGTATTATGCATCGCCGATGATATACTTGTGTTCGGAGAAGGAACAACCTACCAAGAAGCTGAGATAGATCACGACCGCCGTCTCGTCGCACTTATGGAGCGCTGCTCCAAAAAGAACATAAAATTAAACCAGAGCAAACTGCAGTTCAAGCTAAAACAAGTCAAATTCATGGGCAACGTCATAACTGATCGAGGAATGCAAGCAGACCCAGACAAGATAGCAGCAATCTCGGCAATGGCCCCACCCCGAAACAAAGCAGGTGTTCAGCGATTCGTGGGAATGGCCAACTATCTCTCACCCTATTGTCCAAACCTCAGCACCATCATCCGGCCTCTCACCCAACTCACCAAGTCAGATATCCCCTTTATGTGGGCACAAGCACAAGATGACGCATTTAACAAAGCCAAACACCTCATCTCCACTGCACCAGTGCTCCAATACTATGACCTCAGTAAACCGGTCACACTTCAAGTCGACGCTAGTGAAGAAGGCGTGGGCGGTGCCCTCCTTCAGCCCAATAGTGAAGGACGCCTCCAACCCGTAGCATACACATCAAACAGCCTCAACGCAACGGAGCAACGATACTCCCAAATCGAAAAAGAGTGCTTGGCCATTTGTAACGCATTTGGAAAATTTGACCACTGGCTCTATGGCAAATCAGATATCGAAGTTCACACCGACCACCAGCCACTTGAGACCATCTGCAAAAAACCTCTGCACAAAGCCCCAGCACGGCTACAGAAAATGCTAATGAGACTGCAGAGATACCGCTTCACCATCCAATACAAGAAAGGAACCTCACTCTACCTGGCAGACACTCTCTCAAGAGCAGCACTACCTACCCCAGTACATGCCAGGGTCACAGGCTTTGAAGTATTCAGGACTGAACTCACAGAGGAATCCGATACCCACAACCCCCGCCTCACAGAAACCACCGAATCTCGCCTACGCGACGAGACCAAAAAGGATGAACACCTCTCCAAGTTAATGGCCACAATCGCCCAAGGCTGGCCGGATGACAGAAAGCAGCTACCACAACCACTACGAGCATACTGGACCTACAGAGACGAGCTAACCACTGACAATGGCCTCATCTACAAAGGCGCCCAAGTTATGATACCGCAGTCCATGCAAGCTGAGATGCTGCTGAAAATCCATGCAAACCACTTTGGTCCTGAATCAAATGTACGCATGGCACGAGACGTACTATTCTGGCCAGGGATGAGACAAGCAGTGTTTGATATGTGCAACAACTGCAGTACCTGCGCACAGTATGGATCAAAGTCAACAAAGGAACCTATGCGATCACTTCCGATTCCAACACTACCATGGCAGATCATCAGCCAAGACATCTTCCAGTACAGACAGAAAGCCTACCTTGCAACAGTGTGCCATTTTTCTGACTGGATCGAAGTGGATGAACTTGACGACACTTTGGCAACATCAGTCATTAACAAAACCAAAGCTCATTTCGCCAGGTTTGGCGTTCCACGTATCTGCCACACAGACAACGGACCACAATTCACCAGTAAGGATTACATGGACTTTGCCTCTCAGTACGGGTTCAAACATACCACCTCAAGTCCCTATCACTCCCAGGGCAACGGTCGAGCCGAGGCAGCAGTGAAAGTATCGGAGTCTATGCTAAAGAAATCAGATGACTTCCAAATCGCCTTGCTCAATTACAGAAACACACCACCAAAAGGCCACACCTACTCTCCTGCCCAACGCATGGTGAGCCGCCGGACACGAACGACGCTCCCAACAGCTGACCACCTTCTCGAGCCCATGTCAATCAACTGTGACACTGTATCAGCAGAAATCAAGGCCAAACGCAACACCAGTAAAGCTCACTATGACAAGACTGCGGGCCCAGAGCAGAATAGCATCAACATTGGTGAATTTGTGTACGCACGACCACCGACAAGCAAACCAGGCAACCCTTGGGCATATGGCCGTGTCACTGGACAACGCCACTCAAGATCTTACACCATACAAACGCCCCACAGTACCATTCGACGAAATCGGATACACATCAGGCATGCAGCACCTCCTCCTCCCCAAACACCACCGTGCACCCCACCCACGCTCACGCCTAGACCAGGCCACAGCCTTGCAAATCACTACAATCGTCTAGGATCAGAGCTGAATATGCCCACTAATCAGCCTACACAGCAACCACCTCTCTCATTAGACAAAAGTAACAGCGGCCCAGTTCTCGACACCCCTTCCCCTCCACAACCACAAGAACCAAGCACACCAGCCACGGGCCCAAGTGAGCTGCCTATCGACACACTCCTTGCTACAATTCAAGAACAGCCAAGGGATCACCAACCCGAAATGAGAACACGCACAAGACTCATCAAACCACCAACTCGGTTCAAAGACTTTGAACTCAAGTAATGCCTGCCATAAACGTTCGCGCTGCATAACAGCACGGTTGCAGAACTTTCCATGATAACAGTCCGAACAGAACCTTATATAAGGCTACACCTGCCTACTTTACTCTGTTCTATTTACTATTGATTTTTTTTTTTTTTTTCCAAAGAAGGGGGGATGTTGGCCCGTCACTTGTACCTAGGCCCTCCCTGAGGGAAACTACATCCGGGCTCCCCAACTATTGTTGTTGTTGTAACACGAAGTGCTCGTGGTCAAGCTTAGGAATAAAGACTGTGTTCATTGAGCCCTCGATATTGTTTGAGTTGTCTGTGCTGCCTGACACCTACATTGGTTTCATTCAGGAATGAATTTCAAAATTTTTGACAAGCACCCCATTAGTCCCCCTTCCAGAAGGGTAACACTTGAACAACTCAAGAATCAAACATAGCAAACAAGAGTAGAACAAACGAATGCCCAACATTCAACAGCTTCTTATCATGGGCATCCTTCGAATAGGAATATGCGAAGTAACTCAAATACTCTAAAAGCAGATCCTTTTAAGACACTTTTTAGCTGTCCGTTCTAGCACTTCTACCTGAATGTGTCCCTTGCTAACAAAACATACACTTCCTCAGCTGGAAGCCTATCTACTGCATTCATGAGTTTGCTCACAAAAGCCTTTGATTTCATAATGGTAGAGCACTGTGTTGTCTGTAGTTCTGTAGTACTTAAAAAAATCCAGACATACAATGCATAAATTTCCAAAAGGTGCAAATTTGAAGTGACAATGGGTTAAATTTGTTCCTGTGAAAAGAGCCAACTTCCTCAAACTGTCCAAAACTTGTGTTGTTTGAAGCAGTCATTTCTCTCTTGCTTGCTGCAAGAAAAGCTACATGGTTGAAATGGGACTTAAAAAGCAGAACAACTTCTTCCTGGTGCCATACCGCAGATTTGGGCCATACCAGAAGCAATTCTTCCAAAGTAAAAAAATGACCCATAAAATTGGCTAGACAGAGGGTCCAAAATTGGCCCACCAAACTGAGAAACAACAGAGGGAAAGTAGAGCTCTTCAAAAGTTAGTGTTCCACAGTGTAAGTTCACCATCAATTTACGTTGCAACCTCAAGAATAATAAATAACTGTAACTAAGGTTCTCTAAAACACCTTTGCCTCTCAGCTACTGAAAGACTGTAGGGAACCCAGTTGTTCAGTAGCCAGTGCTGAGCCCACAAAAGACACTGACCTGTCTGAAACCTTGGCCTGAAACCAAAGCACTTATCAGAGAAAGAGAATTTGTTGATATTGATACACAATGTGATCTGGAATTTTACTGGCTCAATATTCTACAAAAATCTATGGTGAGTGTGGGTAAGACCATGAATTTTTAATATTCTGCACCTTGAAACCAATCCTCTTTACTAAGTGTGATGGCTTTCTTCATTACACAGACACACAAGTGGAAGTTGTTACAACTAAGGCCGAGGCTGAGGTCCAATGTGAGATCATCAAACTACTGTCTGTATTCAGATGTTCTATGCCTCTGTGCAGTTCTGAGTGTGTTGGTGATTGCAGCAATGGTCATCAGAAAGGCCTGAACTATTCTCCAAAAAGTTTATTTCGCCCTGATAACTTGGTGGAAGAAGAGGCAGAGGAAGAAAACAAATCAAACAACTTCAAAGCAAAACTTTCAAGGTAGAAAGAGATTCTGTCTTAGAATTGGTTTGAGTAATTTTTTTAAAAATTTTGTTGTAACAAGGCATGAAATTGTTTTTTCTGATAGCCACTTAAATCCTTCAAGTGGTAGCCAATTAAAAAAAAGTTGGTTGCCACCATCCAAGACAAACAAAACCCTCTTTTTATGCTGTTAGCGTTCGAGATAGATCCTCCAAAATTAGGGGATGATAGGATGAATAATTAAGGGATCACTTGGATGGATGATATACAATCTTCAAGCTCAACTAAATCCAAGATGGCATCTAGTTATTGATCGAGATGCATGTGCTCCATTTTTGAAACAAACTTAACAAGGAAATTTGCTGCTGATTTATCATTGCAAATCTTTTTAATTCACTATATCTCTTGGTAAAGTTATGATGAAAAATTCTTGTTGTCAATTTAGCGACTGATTTTCAGGATTTGTTCGCCAAAGTGAAAAATTTAGTCACATTGGTGCCTGTATTGGGTGCAATTTCACGCCCTGTATTATTTTTTGTCACTTTTCATCTTGCTATAAGACATCCTACAGTAAAAAAGGTTTAGAGGGCCCACATAGTGAAAGCAAGTTTGTTGCCTTTTTTTCCTGCTTGATGCAACCCTTTAAGTTCTATCCTCTGTGCACTGAGCCTTCTATATCTGAGGTATCCAAAGTGGTAGGCACTCTTATCCACGTCACCCCTGCACCTGTTGATGACAGTGAGGAAAGTAAGAAAAAGCTTTTAGTTCCAATAAAGAATAGAGGGGAAAAAAAGGAAAGATTTTGCTTCAAGCTCTGTTAAATATGTGGAGAAGTTGTAAGAGAGACCCAGCCAAAGATATTCTGGAGTTTTGCCGCAGAGAAAATGAAAAGGCTAGCCAGAGAGCACAAGATGCAACTTATGCAGATGATTGTGTCAGCACAAATGCGAGATTCTGAGCATTTCCTGTCTCGAGGAAACTCTCAGCAGTATGGGTATAGTTACCCATCACAACATTCCCATCAATATATAGAAAGCGGGAATATGGCACCAAATTGTCTAAATCTTTGACAATATTTTCAAAACATGTTCAAATTATTGTTTATTCCAATAAAGGAACCAGATATCATGTTACAAGTTTTTAGTTGCTCATCAACAAACTTGAATGTCATTTGATTTGAAAAAGTGCTTTTGTCTAGTGAAGACAGAAACTCAGAAAGACAGTCTATATCACGTTCTCCCTGCTTGTCTATTTCTTGATATTTTTAGCATGATGAAATAACATGCTCCATTTTGTTTGAACTTGAATAGGTTCCTCCACATTTGCTCTATGACTGATGATGTTTTAAAATACCAAATTTTTTAGTGTCCTCAAGTTATCTCATGAGGTAGTTGTGTTCCTATGTTGGCTAGATATTTCTGAAGCAGTACCACTGTTTTTGAACAATTAATTTCCACCCTTTGAAGTGAGTTGTATCTGAGAAACTGCAGTTGATATTACCAATAAAGGATTAAAAGCAACAATTCCTGTTCTCAGGCATTTGATCAGTTGTTGTTCAACTTGTATGTTAGTTGCCCTGAGGGCAAAACCGTGCATATTTTCAGGCCTGTTCAAAAACTGTATCCCATTCAAGTCAAAAGTACATTCCAGGCAACCAATCAAATTGTGAGTATTAGAGAACCAAGAGAACAAGCCAGGCGCAATCCAAGAAGATCTGCTGCATTAAATTCTAGTTGGAAAACAAAACAGATGCTTGACTTGTAGACAAGTCAATGGGGAGGAGAGTGTCGAGGAATATTAGTCACAAGTTAAGTCATTGATTAAATGTCCTAGTAAATATTCATTATGTCATGGAATTGATTGCATTAGAGTGTGACAGATTTCATAATATTGTAAAGAGAAATGTTGTAATTGCATGTGTTTTGTTCCCCAATTTAGGAAGGGGAAACTTGCTTTTGGGTGATAGGAATTAAACATAGACATATTACAATAGGTTGGCTCGGTAATTTACTGTACTTGAGATTTGGGAGAACGATTGAAGTGTTATAACGAGAAAATTGATAGAAAGAATACCGGTAGATAGAAAATCTGTGGAGACTGTCGAGAATAAAACTTGGAAAAAATGGTTACAGTCCTCTTTGATTGATATCAAGTTAAACAGCAAATGCAAAGTCCATTTACATTCCATAACATAGAAGAAAAAGTAGCTTTTCTTTGTCAAGGGAAAACTATTGACAAAGTGGGAAAAAAAAACAATTAAGAAGACCAAAGGAAGTTAAGGAAATTGCCCCCTGGTTTCTTGAGTTGCATGAGCTCAAGCCGTCTTTCCTTAAGCTCTAAGAGGCTGCCACCAATGAAATACATACCCTAGAATTAGATCAGTTATCAGCAACTGATGCTTATCTTAAAGGCTATGTTCAAGAGCCAATTAAAGTTAAGATCAGTTGTAATGGTGTGCAAATGTCAAGGTCAACAAATTTCATGATCTTGTCATTTTTATTGCTTCAAACAGGTGAAAAAGTGTTGTCTTCGAAAGGAACAAAACAACTGGTGCGGTCAATGGCCCAGAAAAATATGGAACAATTGAAAAATCATTTTAAGAAACCATCAGTGACAAACTATGTGAATATGAATTGCAAAATCAAAATCAGTGAAAAAGAAATACCTGAAGAATTGTTTCTTGCTTATGACTATGGGAATGTCTGAAGCATTATCAGACTATTCATGCCTTTCGTGTAATTAATAATAATAATAATAATAATAATAAGCTTTATTTGAAATGCAAAGTAATGGATCAGATAGACTAAAAAGACTATCTGGTATTAACCCATGCGCATATCTATAGTATAAAATCTGTATATAATAAAATTATAATCAATACATAAAAAAGGACTAAAAATATTGATACAAAATGCAAAAATAAGAAAGTACAAGAATAAATAAATTATAACATAGTCCTTAAAGTATATATAACATATTTTCTATGAACATTGCATTAATTGAAAAAAAATAATTCAACTAGTCAGTTAGGCCAAGGAGCATTTATGTTGATCGTGATCTTCTTGTAATAAAAATTCAGGGAGTTTACTTTTAAAGGTGCTAAGATTTGTTATAGTTCTTATATCCCTAGGTAGAGAGTTCCAGTCTCTTACAGCAGTGAATTCAAAAGTTTTTTCACCAAAACCCACCTTAGCATTAGGAACATTTAGTAGAGAGTCACCTCTCAAAGAGTGAGAGTAAATACGAGAACATTTTATAAGTTTGTCTTGGAGTTGCTTTGGATACTTAATATCATTCGCTATGTTAAATGCAGTTATAAATCTAAACAAACATCTACAGTTGAATACAGTCAAGATCTTCACTTGATCCCTTAAAAGTTGTGAACATGTTCCCCTATTCTTGCAGAAAATAATTCTTAAAGTTTGATTTTGAAGTCTCCCCAACTTGTTGGACAATTTTTTTGAACAGTCCATCCATACAATACAAGCATAATCCAGAATAGGAAGGATAGTAGCCTTGTAGATCTTAATTAATACATCAGAATAGAGGAAACCAGATAGCCCATTTAGCAGCCTCAGTTTGGGATAAGTTTGTTTGCAAATATGATCAATGTGAGGAGACCAATTTAGTGCACTGTCTACAAACACTCTGAGGTACTTACAATATCATACTTCTCTAAGTTTGTGCTTTTTTTAAAGCTTGTTTAGTTCCAATCTTCATGGCCTCTGATTTAACGGGGTGGACTACCATCTCATTGTTAGATAGCCAATCATTGATATCTTTTAAATCAGAGTTCAAAAGTTGTGCAGCCACTTCTACTTCGGAATGAGCTGTATGGATTTTGGTATCATCAGCAAATAGAGAGGCATCTCCATTTTTACATGATTTAACAATATCATTGTAGTGTATAGAAAATATAGTTGGACCCAATACACTACCTTGGGGTACACCATAATCTACCATAAGAGTCTCAGATTATGCACCATTCGAGGTGACAAATTGCTTCCCATCCAGGAGATAATTTTCTAACCATAAACCACTGTGGCCTTCAATACCAGCAACTTTAAGCTTTGATGAAAGGATTTTGTGGTTCATTATGTTGAAAGCTTTGTTGAGATCCAAAAATGCAGCAATGTTAATCTGTTTCTTGTCTATGGCCCATTTCCACTTGTCTGTAAGAGTAAGTAGAGCTGTAGTACATGAGGAATTTTTTTGGTAGGCAAACTGTTCTCTGCTTATTAGGTTGTGTTCCAAAGCAAAGGTTTGTAACTGGTTGTTTTCAAATTTCTCCATGAGCTTAGAAAGACAGGGCAAAACAGATATAGGTCGAAAATTATCACACAAAGTGTTGTCTTTGCCTTTGGGTAAAGCTGTTACTTTTGCAGTCTTCCAAAATGTTGAGAATACACCTCACTGGAAGGACTGGTTAAATAAGTAGGCCAGACTTGGGGCTCCTTGCCCAGCAGCAACTTTGAGAGCTTTAGCAGGAATATTATCAGCACCTGAGGCTTTAGTAGGATTTAAATTAACCAATGCTTTTTACACTTCTTCATTGTTTAGATGTCTAAAATTAAATTCAGACTTGTGATCTTCATCAGGGTCAAACAAGGAGGTAGAACCTGCTTCATTATTACAGAGATGCTGAGCAGTGTCGCAGTTTCACAAGGGAGTTACAGAGAAAGAGAAGGTGAAGGATGTAGTCTTAATGAATGCTTTCCTGGCTGCTTACTGGCTAGCTAAAGTTACAGATATAGCTGTACTGGAACTCTTAATAACGTTAATTCCAAGACAGACAAAGTGGAAACACATTTCCTGTTTGTTGAAGACATCTTAAAAGATTCTACTTCTGCAAATGCTGAAACCATCTTTAACATTCTAATTAGAAAGCTAGATCACTATGGTCTTCAACTTCAAAAGCTGAGCTCCATGGCTTCTGATGGAGCTACTGTCATGGTGGGTGAACAATCAGGTGTAGCTGCTCATCTTAAAGAGGTCAACAATAGAGTGATTACGTTTCACTGCTTGTGCCATAAACTAGCCCTTGCCTGTACTGACACAACCAGTGACATCAACTACATAAAAAATGTTGAACTGTGGTTGAGACAACTATAGAAGATGTTCGAAAATTCACCAAAGTGGATGGCCCTTTACTTGAAAGTTCAACTTGAAATCAAGTCTGTCAATCTGTAAGATAAAGGCAAGGAAACTGTAGGCAAAAAGCTGAAAAAAACCGTGTCAAACAAGATGGCTTTCTTTTTATGCTGCTACCTCTGACATTTTCATTGACTACCTTGCAGTTCAACAGACACTGAGACAGCTCAAGGATGAAGATGCTGTAGCATCTGGTCTCCTCAGCAAAGTAATCACAGCAAAATTCATTAGAGTCATCTACATCTTGAATGCTGTCCTACCCATCCTCTCTTGCCTCAGCAAGACCTTTCAGAAGGGGACAAATTATGAATGGACTTCGGGTATCACTACTCATAATGATTTTGGTCTTGACGAGAGTTTGATGGGCCTAAAAGTGCAAATGTTGCTAAACAAATCACCAATTGATTTATTTGAACTTATGTTTACTGATGATTATTACTATCTAATTGTAACCAGAACCAATTGATGTGCTTCTCAACAACGGGAAGACCCACTCAATCAAAGACAGCCTTGGAGTGACCTAACCTTTGCTGAGTTCAAAACGTGGCTTGGCTTGTACCTAGCGATGGAGATGGTAGGTAAAGCAATTGAGGAGCAACAAAGAGAAAACTACAAAGAGGAAAAATAATTAAGAATAGAAACACAAAAAACATTGTGGCAAAATTTTCCTATTCAATACAGAAGACCTCTTTTATCTTAGTGAAAAAACTAGAAGCTAAAGAACCATTATAGAGGTTGCATCTTTAAAAGCACATATATTTAGTGGAGAAGGATGCTTATGCACAAAGTTAAAACTGGTCATTTAAAAATTCCCAAAAATTGTGAAGGGTCTTTCCTTTTCAACACTAGGCAATGTAGAGGATGCAGAAATAAAAGAAGTCTGAGATCACACTTCTTTTTCAAGGAGTTTCCTGGGTTGCCACTCGATAACCCGCAGACCACTTATTTTTTCTCTGCTAAGGAATCCCAACAAGGATTAAACTACCTGTAGCCTGTTTTAAGCTACCAATGTTTAGTAATCAACAATTTAAGCCTCTGATAATGACAGGCTTCACTTGCTCTTTGGCATCAAAAAGTTGCATGCAACTTGCCTTTACTGGAGCAAAGATCCACTGCTCAGCATTCCAGCAGTTCAAAATGTAATTTCAAGAAATAGCTCTGATAAACTGTCTAAATATTTGCACTAAAAAAGAAATGCAAATCAAGTGCCTCATGAAAATTCTGCTCACCATAAGCTTTTTAAAGTACAACCACTTCTCAATCATGTTGTACAGAATTGTGGAATGGAACTGAAACAAGAAAGAGATTTGTCAGTGGACAAGGCAACGGTTAAATTTAAGGGACATTCAAGGTATGAAACAGCACATGCCAATGAAGCTGGTGAAATAGGAAATCAAAGTGTGGGTTTTAACAAAAGCATCTGGCAGCTTTGTTTGTAAATTTCAGGTGTATACAGGGAAAAGACAAGATGGCCTTGCAGAGCAGAACTTAGGTTATCATGTTGTTCATGATTTCTCACAGAACCTGACAGTAAAAAGTCACCATGACTTTTCAACAACTTTTTCTCAGCTATCAAGTTTGCGGAAGATCTTTTAGAGGATGGTATCTATTCTTGTGCATTTGAGAGAGCAGACAGCAAGGAACTTGTCACAAACAATTGCAATCGATCTAGCATACAAGGCAAGGAGAGGCAGTCTTTCGCAGAGAAACAATGTGGTTGCAACAGTGTGGAAAGACAAAAAAGTGTTCCATTTAATTAGCACTCAAAGCAATCCAGTCAGAAATGAGACAGTAAACCGTATAGAGTGTGACAGAACAATTATTCATAAGCAGTGTCTCTATTGTAAAAAGCTACTAGAGAAGGGTAAGAATTGATCCACCTGAGCAGCTCCACAACTATTATGCCATTGGAAACAAGTCTTGAAAGTAGTGGTGCTACTTATTTCTGGTTTTGTTTGGATTTAGGAATTGTCAACTCTTATTTTGAAGGGAAAGGTGATTAACCATCCTCAGAGGCTGGGCAAAGGCCTCTTACTTTCAGAAAAGGGCAATGCAAACGTTGTCTCAATGCAAAGACAACATTTTGCAGAATGGGCTGCCAGCACTGCAACAAGCACAATTGTTAAAAGTGCTCTCCAAACCACATCTGTGACTGATATCACAAGCACACAATGGTTAAACTAGTTGACCAGGAGGTTTCTTAAACAATTTTCTTCAATGATTAGGACTCAAGACATTGCTTGACTTTCTGTTTAATGTATATGATGTTATTTATTTAAATTTTTGAGGGTTTTTTTTGTGGATATCACTTCATTACAAAGTTTTTGACCATTTCATTGCTAAGCAATTGCTATATAGAGTGTAAATAATGGAAGTTTTCTAAGTTGTACACTATTCAGGTTGCTCAAATTCACCCCACCACCACCCCCCCCCCATTGCCTTTCTGCTGTAATTAAGATCTAGAATTAAAGATTATTTCAAGCTAAACATTTTTGTCTTTCGCTTGATAGTTTTTAAGATAAAAGACATTATTGAAGACATGGTAAAAACAAGACATGTAATGATTTCATTGGTCATTCATTTGTCAGAGTCCCAGGGATGTCACCAATCTTGATGAAGACTTCAAAAATGAAGTGGCAAGTGTCCTTGTTGATTGTAGGCATTGGCCAATTTGGCTGTCACTTCAAGATTAAAAAATTTCAGGGCCACGGAAAGCTCCTTGAAATTCCATTTTAGTATCAACTCCTGGAAAACTCCATTAAGTTGTCTCTTATTATTAGTTGCAGTATTAAAAAAATAATCTTTTCAAACAATTTTAACTGGAACTGCAGTTTGTAAATACAGTGTAGATTATTCAGTTTTGGGTAAGATGGCTGTTGACTGGAGAAGTATATGTCAAAGACTGAAGAAAGGCTAGAACAACTTTGACTTGCCTTTTATCAACTGGACAAATGTGTATCCTCAATGTCTCTTTTGCCATATCAGTTTCCTTTTATTCAAAATGCCAGCATCATGAGTGTCATAGTGTCAATGAACTAGGATAATTCAATAGGACAATAGGGAACATGATTAGGTGCAAAGGTTATGCAAGGTATGTTATGTAACACATGTCCCAGAGCAGAACTTTAAATAGTCAAGTTGCATGCATGTTTGTCAGTTACAGCTTTAGGATTTAGCAGTGAATTTTAAAGTTTGGTCAGCTGTTTTAAATCCCTGGCGTAGTGATGTTATTCTGCGCTTAGACAGAACAATGAGAAGGATGTGTTTTATGAAATTTGCTACATAGAAAAGCTCACCACTGAGTTCAAAGCTAAAAGTGATGACATCTGGCAATAGTTTGCCCATAAGTATCAATATCCCAAACATAAATTGCAAGTTTTAGGACATTCTGGAGCACAAATTGGAAACTGCTGATGGTCCTAAACTGTTTCATCT
The DNA here is from genome assembly GCF_964200805.1 of Pocillopora damicornis. Taxonomy (NCBI): domain Eukaryota; kingdom Metazoa; phylum Cnidaria; class Anthozoa; order Scleractinia; family Pocilloporidae; genus Pocillopora; species Pocillopora damicornis. Next base: position 8,258,857 of record NC_142682.1, on the reverse strand, counting down.
TGGACGCTCTCTCCTTCACACAGTTCATGGTACCAGGCTGCTCACCTCCTCCTTTGTCTCAAGCGAGCAGTTTCCATGCTCTTTTCAAGCATATTGTTAGAAGAAGAAATACCTTGTTAACAAAATCATAAGGTATATGAAAATCTGGTTTCCCAGGAGAAAGGAGAGGGGCATTTATCACCTACTTATGAAAGAATTTTTAAGAATGACAAAACAACAGTTTTGCTTTCTAGTAGGAAAGGTATTGCCTCTGTATGTGCTCCCAAGTTATGGAACTGTCTTCCCAGTTATTTTAAGTGTTGCTCCAGTGTTAGTACCTTTAAGTCACCTCTGAAAACTTATCTATTTGAACAATATCATAAGTAATTGTACTTTTTATTTCATTTTTTTATTATTGTTACCATGAAGAGCTTTAAAACTTTTGTACAAAGCTGCCAAGCAACAATTCAGCCCACAAACACCTTTTTGTAACTCTACACTTTTCAACCATTGGTGAAACATTTTACTCCCTTGAGTAATCATTCAGAAGTTAACATCAAAAAATTTCTTTTATCCTCTCAGAGACAACCAATGCCCTGTACAGAGTTCTTACAGCTGAGTTTCTTAAAATGCCAAACAGGAAAAGAGTGTGACAGTAGCCAACAAATTTGAGTCAAGACGGAATTCCCAAATGGCATTTGAGTAATAGACAGAAAGCAAGTAGTCATTCAGCAACCCTCAAACTCAGGCTCTCACTTCTAAGACTACTATAACAGGAACAGTATTGTTCTTTTGGCTGTATTTGGTCTGACATTCTACTAATACTCCCATGGGAGTTTGTAGAAATTTGTTTATATCATTTGCAAGACAGAACATCACACAAACAGTTTTTTAGCTCAGTTTATAGTATATAACTATTCCTTTATGTGTTTAACTCTAGAATTTTTTTAAAATTTCACATTAATATTTTTATATAACTATCTAACTGTAATTGTAATTAATTATACCTTCATACATGTACTACTACTTATACTCTTATATTGACCTTTTTGTTTCTTGTGAATTATAAAGCACAACATAATTCAGCTTGCTGCTGTGATGTTTTAGAATAAAGTAACTGTTTATTCATATATCCAAGTGAACACTTTTTAACCACTACAATTGACTACACAAATACAGCATAGGAAGAAAGGGGTAATGCAGCTCCCATAGTTCAATTTCAAGTTCTGCATGACAAAGCAGCTCATATTAAAACTTAACACCTCAGACATTAGCCACTGAAGCCTCAGAAAAAACTAGGATGGGAGTGTGCCAGACATTGTACATTGTATATGCTTTGACATACGAGTGCTTCAACAATTAATTTGCACATACTTTCCACAGTGCTTTTGATAGTGATTATCATAATTACAACACAATGATTTTAGGACAATGCAGGTAAGACTGCGTCCAACAGCAACTGATGTCTTCCAAATTCCTTAACCTTTGTAGCCAACCATTGTAACAACAAAGACATATCAGTCAGAAGGCTCCAGAATATTGACAAATTTAAAAGCACCATACTAAGAATACACTTAAGTTTTTTTAGCATAAATTATTTCATTTCTTCAGTTAAAGTATTGATTAGCTATATCATTATATCAACACCTTATCTTCTTAATCTGTACTTTTTCAAGTCTTGTAAACTTTCTTTTCTTGTTGGGAGGACCCCTTTGTAAAGCAATTTTGTAGTGAAGTGGGTAACCTCAATATAGACTTACTAAAACTGGAAAGTTTGGAAACAAATTTGGAAAAACTATGTGACCATTCCCAACCTTAGCACACAACCACCTCAATACAAGGTAGCATCCTTTCCATGTTGTATAAGCATAGAGGCATCAAAAATTTTCAATGGATTTCAATTTGACAATCCAGAAGAGATAACCTGAGAAAGGTTATTGAGAAGTTTAACCAATACACCATACATGAACTAATTGAGACCTTTGAGAGACCCCAGTTTGACTCGAGAAATCAAGAGGAGAATGAAACCCTTCAAACCAGGAGATAAATCAAAGCTGAAGCCCAAGTAACACCAAGATTAAATGAGCAGTCATATAAAGGTAACACTGGGAATAGAACAGTATGCTGAAGAAACAAGCAAGATCGGAAAGACGCCTGAGTCACCAGTCCAACCTCTACAATCATATCATGTGAGCAACAACGACAATAATCCCAAATCGGCTGAACCCTGCTTCCTTGCCTCATCTGCCATAACACTTGATGATTAAGCAGCATCACCATCAGAGGGTAGAACTGGTCAACAACAAAGACTGCCGAGATGTGTTGCAACGCAAACATTGTCACAGAACTATATCTTTCTTTAGTTATCTCAGAAAATTAATTGACATCTACAATAAATTTCTCAAAGAATATCACTCAAACCTGAACAAGTTCGGAATGACCTTATTTGAATTCTTGCTGTTGTAGTATCACGTAAATCGCAGCGCACGTGGATGAGGAGCTTCAAACGTTCAAATAGTCCAACACTATGATACCAAAGGACTCAAAACGTAAATGCATACTACCTCCATGTCATTCAGGTGGCTCGGTTACAACCCTGGGCTCGGTTTCATTTAACTCTGTCTTTCTTGTCACACCAGCAGTCTGCCAAGTGTGTCATGATCAGTTGAACAACTGCTTCGTTCGATAGTTGAATTGCTCGGCAACCCACCTTAAAAAGATTCAATGGCCTTTTCCTTAACTAAAGAAAACTATGGTGTTGATTTTCAAACATATTCAACGTTGGAAGATAGCAAAAGGGTCACTGAATGCCGTACAAAACTCACCTTCCTAGTTGACATTGACATTCCGCCACCTTAGATTGCGGCAAGGGCCAAATGCCGCTTTGAGCATGCGCACTGAGTTTCTCACAGCTCTCGCGGGCAAATATTTGCTAGTGTTCCCCCTTGAGTAATCAATCCGACAATCACAAGGTCTTTGCGTCACGTGCTGTTGAGAAGGATTCGAGATAATACTGAGGGGCCACTTAATGATGTAAAAGTACTGTAATCAAGTTTGTAGGTCCCGAGGTAAGGGTTGACATTGAGCTGTAATTGTGGGTACAAAGTCAACCCTTGTCTCGAAACCCTTGTAATGAAATGCCCCGAAACAGAAGTGCAGATACTAATTAAATCAAATGAAACTGTGTGAATTTTCTTTTCAATCGTGCATCGTTTTTGTATCTATAAAACTATTTCTACTTTACGCCACATCAAGTAGTTTAATTCGGCTCAAACTCTAATTTCCTCGTTTGCTTTGCGTTTACAGCAAATGTGCTAAGGTCAGGATCGAGGTTTAAGAACGATAATGCTCCCGAAACAGGAGTTTAAAGACTCGTTTAATCAAACGAACTTAAGTGCAATTTTTTTGTGTGGATCGTATGTGTAAAACTACTTCTGTTTGTCGTGTGTGATGGGAAGCCACAACCTCGGCTGACCGTCCCGCAGGAACTTACTTGACTTCCAATTTTCACACTGTAGAATAACCACATTGTTTGCACCCGTTCTGACTTCGAATGCAATAAGTTCGAATTTTTTGAAATGCTTCCGAGGTTTAAGCTTTTCCTTGGTCAGAGAAGATGATACCAGTGCTAGAATACCTCTGCTTCCCCCTTTTTTCTCTATTACATAGCCAGGAATCAATCAATCCTGGTTTTGCTGATAAACGCTTTATGTTATTCGGTAAATGACACTGCCGTTAAGCGAAAAAAGAAATTCCGAGTGCTTTTAAAAGGATTCGAACCTATGAACTTCTGATAAGTAATTTGAACTCTTTACCTCTGAGCTATAGACTACTCGTTAGAAGCTTGGCCATTAAACTAGGTCAAATTAATAAAGGAGGTAAGTTTCTAAAGGAACTGTGGTGCTGCGTCGGTGGGAGAGTATTACAGGGTAATGAAAAATTGAGTTGATAACGTAAATTGGCTACCGTAAAGAGTTTAAAAGCTGATGTTTCGAGCGTTAGCCCACTGTCAGAGCGATTGGAGGAATTGTGGGTTGTGTGTGAGTTTCTATGCAGAAAAAGGAGCGAGGGTATTGTTGGGAATATAAGTAAGCAAAAACAAGAATAAATTAGTTTAATAAAAAGCGCCAGTTGATACCGTGGGGATTAAGGGTGCCGATTTGCATGATAAATTTTTGTTCTAGAGTTTTACGGCTTTCCGAAGTACCTAGATGTAGGAAAGGCCCCAAACTGCCATATGTTGCTTAGAATGATTCGGTAGATTAAAGTATCCAGTGGATCTCTCGGGTCCCGACATTTTCTCTTCGTCATGAATAAAAGGATAATTTTTGCAACGTGAGCGAGCGCATTTGAAAGTTCCAGGTTGGTCACTGGTTTGAATAAACTTCTAACCAAAAACTGGAGGTTGTGAAAAGATAGTGCCAGTCTCTGAATCGTTTTGAAATACTTTCATTTTTTTAAGAACGATAGATTGAATTGCGTGGTTGTGAAGGTGAAATTTGAGAGTGAATGAAATGTGATCAGTATTTTCCTTCTCAGCCGTTTGTAGCGCTGACTGTCAATCAATTTGTTTGGCGCGGTGGCAGCCCGCTTGAACAACAGAAACGGGATAACCCCGTTTGTCGAAAAACTAGCGCACTACCTCTGATTTATCGGAAAAATCAGAGTCGTCACTTCATGAACAACGAAGTCTGGGAAACTGTGAAAAAGGTATGGAATTCATGACGTGTAATGGATGCGAAGATGAATACCACAAGTAACTATGTGAATCTCTAGGTTTGAGGTAAACACTAGTGCAGAGTGCAATTGAAATTTTGATGTCTAGAAAAGCCGGTAAAATTTCCGCACAGCCCCATACTACATTAAGCATTCAGTTCTTGGAGAGAGAAAACAATGACAAAACAGTACATCGCCGTTGGAAAAACAGATTTGTTTATAGTAGTATGGGGCTGTGCGGAAATTTTATCGAAAAGCCAAACAAGTGTCGGAAATTAATTAGTGCTTCGAATGCTCCAACACTGAGCTTTGGGAAACTCGACGCAAGCCGGGTCGTTTCCATGGAGACAAACTTCCTACATACTGGGATGATAGGAATGTCGCTATGTAATACTCATGGTAATTTAGGGTTGAAAACTAAGTTAAAAACGTAAATTAGCCACCGTAAAGGGTAAAAAAGCCGACGTCAGCTTTTTTACCCTTTACGGTGGCTAATTTACGTTTTCAACTCAGTTGTTAACACTAAATTACCTGCTATACTCTCCCACCGACGCAGCACCATAGTTTCTTTAGAAACTTACCATTTTATTCATTTGTAATACATCTTGGGCATGCATAACCTTTAGAAGACATGAGAAGACTCACTATAACCCAGGCCGTTTCCATGGTGACAGAGTTTCTGTATACAGCGAGAATAGAAATGACGATAGGTAACGTTCTTCCACATGCATGTAATACTCTTCTCGAGACAAAGCGGTAAAACGAGTGCGCATGCTCGGCGGCTTTGGCCCGTTCCTGCGTGAATGAATTTCGTCCAGGAACTAACAAAACATCGTTTTACTCTTTTTGGATTGTTATTGATATGAGCGAGGTGGATGATTTAATACAGTTTGTTCTTATGGATAGATCCAAACGGTACCTAGCATTCTCTTTATTATAGTTCCAAATACGCTGTTTTAAATTTGTCTAGACAACTGAAGCGATACTAGTCGCTACGAACTTTGTAGCTATGTTGCGAATGCTTGTCTTCAGTCCCTGAACTCATGCCTGTTACTGCAACGTTTTTCGTTTTTTGTTGGCTGAGATATGTGACGGAAAATGTTCGATAGAAACCCTCCTGTATACAGCAACCCAATCAAATTTAGTTAAGCTTTTCCACTAGAAAGGAAAACAAACAGTGGGAATTTCAATATGCCGCCATTTTGCTGCAATATTGTTATCATAGAAATATTGTCGTTTCAATTCCTTTGCGCGCGTAAACTTTCTCCCGCGTTACAAGTACTTTGCCCCACGATAGTTTGCGATTTTGAAAACCGTGGGGGCTTTGGATGTCCTTAGATGGAAGTTTACGGACTTACACTACATCATAACATAAAGCGGGTGCCTTGCGAAAAGGAAAGCAGTAGGCACATAAAAAACCCGTGCGTGCACGATCTAGCACCGCTGGCTGCAGCTAGTCCTTTCGGGCCACCTAAAAGTCCTCGTTGCTTTTTCCTGCGCCCATGTCAGGTATGAGCCAAAACTCTCCCCCCACTCCTCCCTCAATGGTTGTTTGCTCCATTCTCCAGGCTTCCCTCTGATGACACCAATCCAATATGGCGGCCTCATCGTGCGAGCGCAATATTTAGCACTCGCCCGCCAAAAGATAGCCTACTGTGCAGGTTAAACTTTATTAGAGTTCTGTTAGAGCAAGACAAAATGTGTAGCAACATGCAAGATAAATTCAGTCTTTTTGGTCGTGGATTTATAGCAGTTCATGTTGGTAATGTATGTCTACTAAATGTTTAGCGATAGTACTATTCTAAACTATTCTCACAAGGCATTCTTTTTCAAGTTTGTTTAGTCTTGAAGAACACACTTCTTGAAAAAGCAGTTGGGTTTCTTCGAACAAGACAACCATTGATAACCTCATGATTGATTGTCAGAAACACTAGCCAGTATATGTGTGTTGGGGGTGGTGGCTTGCTCAGTCACAGTGCTTCCGCATGAGAGAGTTGGGGGTGCAAGCTGATTAGAGAGGGGAAGGCTTATTTAATAGCACTGAAAGTCATAATGTGACTGATCGTTATTATTACAAACTGTCACCAGACTGTGATGAATCATTTACGAATTTCTCTGGTTGAAAAAGCATTACTATTATTATTACGTTCAGATCTCTTGGATGTAAGTATATTTGCTAATTTTCCTTAACAAGAGATATAAAATCAAGTTAACTCTATCTCTAGTGCCAACCGATTGAGAAAATTGTGTCCATGGAAGTTTTAATATCTTCTTTTTATTTCTTTTTTTGAATATACTTCATGAACATCTTCAGGCTTTATATTATCACAAGTTGGCATACTTGGTATTGTCACTTAGCAACAAATAAGTAAGGGAAACTTTTTTAGTGAATTATCATACTGCATGTTCACTTACTGACATGTGTTAAAGGAATTTTTACAGCTATCAGTAATCTAACAAACACAATTGGTAAACTTGTTTACACTTAATTGAAAGAAAACTGAACGTGTCAGGAAATTTGTTACAAGTACTCAGAGTTACTAAAACAAAAAGTAGTCAAATACCTTGAAAAGTTTTTTTCCCCAATCTTCTGGTACTAAAAAAGCGGGAATATTTGTCCCTCTTTGACAGAAGAAATATTTTTTTCAAGAACGCTTTTATCTCTGACACATGTTGTGTTATTGGTAAGTGACAATAACAAATTTATTATTTCAGGTGCTGGGTATCATTCTGTTTCACACGAAAATGAGTACAAACAGGCCTGCAGAGCTGCATGTGCCAAGGTATAAATTATAATCAAATCTTTAACCTGTATACCTCTGAAGTAGATCCTCCTAACATGATATTTCTTTTTTTGCAAGAACTGAGCATTTACTGTTGTAACTCAGGTACACAGTGACTCCTACTTGACAATCTATGTATTTCTCATTTGCTGTTTGTTTGATAGGGACTGAAAATTTAAGGAAAATTAAATAGTTTATTCAGCAGATTATTATCTTTCCAGGCCATGAAAGCTATCAAACAGGGATCCTCAGCCAAAGATGTTGTGATCACTGCAATAACAGCTTTAGAGGTAGAAGTTACTGCACATTTGAATCCAGATATTGATGAAATAGCTATCAGCATGATACAAGTTAGAAGATACATGGCATCAATTGGCTACTTTTAGAACAGTTTTTCTCCTCTTAATAATACCTTGTATGTCTTTATAAGAGGGGAAGGATATAACCAAACACTTGACTTGACTCTGTGTGACATACCAGAGGATTTGCTCCAACTGAGGCTTAACACTTGATACGTCAGCTTTAGAATCTCTTAACAGTGATCAATTTATCTTCCAATTACCTTAAATTAATCAAATTAGCTTTTAATACCCATTACTGACTCAGCACCACAAATACTTTTAGAAATGTACCCTCAAGGGAAACAATGTCTGCCATTATTTTGTTGGTCAACTTTGTCAGCAATTTATTATCTTTGTTCAGGATTTTCCTTGCACTAATGCAGGGATTGGTTCTAACTTAACCAAATCAGGAACAGTAGAGTGTGATGCAAGTGTAATGGATGGGAATTCCTCAGCATTTGGAGCTGTTGGTGCTCTTAAGGGTCAGTGAGGGGAGGAAATTTTTTTTTTAATCATTAAAGTACTGATGATCTGATGTGTTCACTTGTGTAATCTGGGTTTGAGTAAGGCCTGAAACTACTGGTAGAAGAATTGACAAGGAAAGTTCAGATTGATAGGCTTACTTTAAAACTGACTGAAGGATTGAGTATCAAATTGAAAGCAAGCTCCCATACAGTGTAGTTCTGGGACCAGTTGAAGATCAAGTGCAATGTTGGGGCCTTTGAGATAACTGTCATGTGTTTACAGCAAAAATCTCTTACAGGTTACTGTTGTTACCAATTGGAGATGTTATGAAGTAGCAACAATACAAACAGACCAACCACTTTACAATGTTTGGCTGTGAATTTTATAGAATAATGATGATCATGATAATATATTCAACTGTGTTGCTTTTTTATTCTTACAAAAAAAAGAGAACTTGGTTGTACATTTTACCTTTTTAAGAAAGAAAATTGATTTGCTACTCTGTGCTTGCCTCTTTGTGATAGAAAGGATCCCATACACATGAGTAATTCCATTAACTTTTTAATGAAAAACTGATTTGTTATCTTGCTTTCCAGGAATAAGGAATCCTATTCAGGTAGCTGGTAAACTGTTGGAGGGGGACATGTCAGGACCATCAGTTTTGGGTCTTATTTCTCCAATGTATGTTGTTATTGTTATCATGAATATGTTAATATTGCAACATATTCTTGTGTTTGAAGCTGATTTGCAGACCATCTCATCAGCTTTCCCTCCAAACAAAAGAATTGCTCTCCCTTGTTCTCCCTAAAAACAAAAATATTCAAAACAAATCAAAGTATTATTCTTGTTGATATGTTTTTGTACTTTTTATGGGAATTTAAGACATGATAAATACCAGTATACTTGTTCAGATAACAATTTTGAGAGATCATAAGTGATTGACACTGCCCCCTCAAGGAGATGGCTTTAAAATAAAATTTTAATGAAGGATGCTTTACTGTTGTCTTCCATGCCATTGAAGACTGGCAATATGATTTAAGAATTTGTTCTTTTAATGTTGCTTTAAAAATTATAACATTTTGTTTGTTTAATGATCAGTACGTTAACTGCACAGCTGCACTTATTGACATTGTTACTTTAAAACAGTTTGAAATCATTCAAGCAATATCTTTTCTTTTTTTTTTCAGCTTTCTTGCAGGAGAAGGAGCTTATCTATGGGCACTGGATCATGGTTTCATTGCATGTCGTGATGAAGACATGATCACAGGTGAGTGTGATTGGTGGTGCCTGATCTGACAAAACCATCCTATGGACCCTATTTCTGCCTTATTATCTTTTTTGTAGTGTTGGGAGAAAAATTTCATATAGCACTAAAGAAATTGTGTTAATTTTTAGAGTTTGCTTTTTCAAAATATTGTGGAAAATGTATTTATCCATTTTCAACTCAATTAAATAGGAAATCTTGTATAAAATTGAAGGAAGTCTGTGGTTCTGAGTTTTTTTTGTTGTTGTTGTTGTTGTTGTAAAGATCCTCTTTTCTGATATTTGTATCATTTTTAAGGAACAACCGTTGCTGATGAACTAGTTCTTTTGCAATTTTCTTTCTGTTTAAGCAACCCCTAAAAGACACCTCTGGCACTTAAAAATATACAATTCTTGCACAAGATGTATAATAACTGAATGGGCTGATCAGCTGTATTGTTTTACTGGTTATATAACATGCCCAGGCAGACAGACTTGTCATTGGTAATTTCTGACATTCCTATTATAAAATTGTTGCAGTTTTGCTATTTTTTTTTTTCTTAAGACAGAAGCATCCAAACATGGAAAAGATGCAAGTCAAGATTAGAGTTATCTGATGTAGATTATAAATCCAAGCCATGTCCACTTGAAAACCTGTGTAATGTATCAAATGTAAGTAACAGGAGGTTACATGTTGACCTTAGTGTGTGATTTTGGCTAAACTTAGTTAGATTAAGCATAACTATGTGTATTTAAGCATCTAGTCACATACTTACATAAATTTCACAGTGCATACTGGCAGTCCTACTGGACAAGATCCTAGTTCATTGTAGATAATAGTAAGCTTTTCAACAAGCTTCTTCAACCCTTCAGTTCAAGAGAGGCAGCAAGAAGTAGTATGTTTCCTAAGGACAACTGCAACCTTGAGATTTTGGAAACTTATTTTTTTAATACTAATCCATTTCCTTGCAGGAGGGTAACCACATGGACACTGTTGGTGCAGTTTGTATGGACAGGCATGGACACCTCTGTGCTGGTGTTTCCAGTGGTGGTGTTATTTATAAAACACCAGGTCGTATTGGTCAGGTGAATAAAAAGCTTGCTCCATACAAAGTTAGGATTTTTTTTTTTCAGAGAATATATGGGAGGTTAGAATAAATGAACTCTGATTTCCAACTGGGAATGTCTGAAGAGAATTCCCTTTTTTTTCCTCACCAAAAACAAAGTATGCCTTTTTGTAAAATGTTCTTGTATTAGGCAAGTGTTTATGGCTGTGGCTGCTGGGCAACAAGTCGTCAAATGAACAAAGTTGGAGTGGCCTGTTGTACATCAGGTTTGAATTATTTAGTTTGTTGAATCCGCAGTTTTTCTGCTCTTTTTCTTTTTTTCACAGAAAATCAATCAAATTATTGACACAGCTGATGAAAATACACAAACTCATCAGTTACACAGATTAAGTTGTCATGATGTGTAGTTTGATTTGTAGTTTGGCAAATTCTGTCAACTAATTAACAAGGAAATTTATAGAAGCCAGGTGAGAGAATTCATGATCAGATCATTAAACTGATGGTCTTAAACAGATGTATTGTGTAATAGCAATTTTGAATGTATGTAGGTTGTGGAGAACATTTGATGAAGTCCATTTTGGCCAAAGAGTGTGCCAGGTTGGCGTCAAGAAGGTGAGCTCTGGATCCTTTAACTCCTCAGAATGACTAGCATCTAATTTCTCCTAACATTATCACCCCTGATTCACACAATGAAGCCACAAGAATATAGGAAATGATCACCACCTAAAGAAGCTATTGATTGTTAACAAATTCTCCTTGTCAGCATCCTACGAAATATATAGAGAACAGTATGGAGAATATGCACGCGAATGTTAAGGTGTAAACAGTTCATCTTGGTTTTGGTGCTTGATGTGCATTCACGTTTGGAACTTAAAATCAAGAAAACACGTTTGACTAAACATATTTATTCGAAAACCTTAAACATAATATATTTTTTCGCTCACTCGATATAAACCAGGGCAATGAACCCCTGAGGTTTAGTCTTCGGTTTCTTCTCTGTAAAGCTATTCTCTGTCATTCCTATGTTTTTTTAATTGTGTTTCTTGTTTTAGGGACGCAGTCAGTGCGGTTCAGGAGGGACTTGAGGACGTGTTTTTAGGTGCTACTTTAACTCTGTAGTTTAACATTTTTCCATGTACTTCTGTTAGGCAATCACTTCCTGATGGAAAAGGAGATGTTTCAAATTGGAATTCTTCGAAGTATTATATTCCATTTTCGTTTCGTGGGAAAGTCTGCCCTTAGGATATTCTCTACGGCTAGTTATTTTTTGCAGGTTTCATTCTTTTTTTTCGCGTTTTTCAGGCGAGAATAGTCAAGTACGAGGCGAATGCGAAGAGAGCACAAAGTACAAGTCGTGTGCGCGACTTGTTCTTGCTTCCAATCATCTTAAGAAAAAGAATTGCCCTGTTTTACGAGGTGATTATATACAGACTTTCAAACTTTCTGATATTACATGTATACATCTCTTTAGGGTCACCTTTCCTTTCAACAGTGGAGCAGAAGTTAGGAGGGGTGCTGCTTCTACGAGTGGAGGAAGAGGAGACCGCCGATGGTAAGCCTACCTTGATAAAAAGGATTTCGAATTTTCGTTATCACCGCTTATCGTTAGTAATTTCTTTTCTCAACTAAATGAAGACGCGTTATTTTGAAAGTAAGAGTACGTGAAGTTAAAAAATCTTCTGATTTCCGTCACAGAGTGTTCTTCACTCTTAACATTTTTTAAGTAGTTGTATTTTTGTTTTAATTCAACTAATTGAACATCATTTACATGTGAAACCCAGGTAAATCCAATGTTGATGAGGTAATTTGACAGTCGCACACATTATTGTATTCTCCTTAAATGAAGGAGACGTGCCTCTCTATTGATGTTCTCCCTCTTTTTTTTTTGCCTAAGATTGTACGGTTGATCTTGTCTGGGGTCACACTACAGAGAGTATGTGTATTGGTTACATGACGGAACAAGATAAAAGACCAAAGGTATTAACATTCATATTTGATCTAGTGACCCATCATTTATTTGACTCGTAATTACTGCTTGTGTGTACTGAGTATGAGAAGAGGAGGTGCAAAAATTCTAAAAATTTCTTCTACAATAGCTCAATGGAAGATGCGTTTCATATAAAGCATCTAGCAGAGGCAGCGCTCTGACTATTTGTAATTCCTTTTTTGTATTAAGACCAAATAAATTTCTGAACGATTTCTTTTTCGGTCTTGTAGGTTCGGCTCTCTCGCCTGCATAAGGGACAGCAACATCCCCTGTTAGTTGAGGGAACAGTTTACCGACTACCCCATAGATAGTGTCCGTATTTACAAACAAAACCATCTCCTTTGTGCTTCCGTCGTTCTGAAGATGTTAAGCAACGCTTCCATTACGTTACAACCCAAGGAATGACTGCGAAGGAGATAGTGGTTCCGTGCATGTCGTACGAGCTCTCTGTAGCCAGAAGCTCTGACAAATCACCAACTATTTCAAGCTGGCGACATCCAGGGTGAATTGAATCGAGGTCACGAGTAATCAAATGAAATGTAAACCGTGGATTTGATTACTATGGAAACGAAGATGGGCTCAATAATGATCCGAATGAAGAAACATTTGATTGAGTGGACCTTGGGAACGAAGATGTGGTTTGCTGACTCAAAATACACGAACAAAAAAGGGTGGCCAGTCTTTAGTTAACAGAGAGATATTCTTGAATATATTTATGTCGTGGTGTTCCCATCTACATGTTAGGAAAAAGAGCAACATATTCCTTAAGCTAGAAGATTTATCTAGGAGAAATTTACCAGCTCTTGATCTCTTGATTTCTAATAATTTACATGTTACATCGCTTCTTGACCACAGGCCTCCCATAATACTCATTCTGTTACACAGTGTACGAGTTATGGAGGATGTTTAGAAAATCACTTTTTGTTGTAAACACGCTTTCATGTAATATCAGTATGCAAGTAAAAGTCACTGAACTTAAAGGTTCAGTTGCAATGATTTATTGCTTGGTTCGATGTCAAGACGTTACCAATTAAAAGACAATACTGCATTGCTCGACAAAGATAAAGCTTCGATCAACTTAAAATCACTAAATAGTCAAAAGTTTTTATTTGTGATACATTGGCTTTCCTTCTATTATCATTTCATATATTTTTTGCGATCTCTTAAGATCGTGTGTTCATAAGTTTGTTTTTCAAGGTTAATTTGGCTTTATCAACTGAGTTGATGATAGAAACTAGCCACCCTAAAGAGTTTCTAAAGCTGACGTTTGGAGCGTTAGCCCTTCGTCAGAGATTTCAGAGCTTCTTTCCAGCTTGAAGTTGTTTACATTATTAATTAAAAACTTCATTTCGATTAGCCACTCTACCCCACTAAGTGAACAGTACACCTTGCAGCCAAAATAAACTCGTTTCGTTTCTAGTAAACGAAACAAAAATGTCGACTGCACTGTTATAACGATATAATTTTCGTGCACTTTCTATTAGGTTAAACATAGGTGAGTTATTTTCAAATATCGCAAATTTATCACATCTTTAAACTGTATCGAATGATTTGAATTACAGTCGCATTTGATTGATTGTCTTAATGAAAAGCATCAAATTTTACACAATTTAAAGAATACATAAGCTTTCAGTTTTTACGCAACTTGTCGTAACTATAGATGTTCTAACAATTTCGAACCACGAAACGTTACTGCATTTGACATAAAAAAAAGTCTTCAAAAAATCCCTGATAATGCAACTTCTTCGATCTCTGCTATGATCCTGAGTGGAGAAACAAATCCTTAAACTGCTAAATTTGGTATCGCACTTCTCTTCAGAAAGCTGTTTTCAGTTTAAGTATGGCGTAATTTGTGCAAATGGCTATAGTGACGTCATTTAGAACAATTTGTAAGAATGGTGAATCAAAGTCGAAGTTCCACATCCGTTGGATTCTCCTAACCTAGGGTCACTGCACGAGGATGTATCCCATGGTGCCTATGGTTTTGTCACCATTATCTGGGTCGGCTAGTGCATAGTTACCACAAGTTAAATTTTCATTGTAAACCACTCCTGTACCAAACCCAATCCAGGAGTCACTAGAATCGCAATTCTCTTCGTTGTTGCCAAGGATACCGATTCTAGCCTTCGCATAATTTCTATCTTTACTCACTGCATTAAATCCTTCCATGTTACAATTCCGTTGCAAAGATGCATCCGAACCAATCAGGTTCTTCCACGAGGTACGTCCCAATGACGTATTGCGGTAATTCCCATCAGCTATCAGTGAGTACAGAGACTCGGCCTGTTTGTTCATCCCAATAAATGCTTTGTTCTGGCCGTTCTTCATACCGAGGCAAATTTTAGAGAAAGATGTGTTCCAGTACGTCGGTAATTTAGTTTCCTGTGAATCAAACCCAGTCTTTCCTCCACCAAGTTTGAAGGTGTTCTTATCGACCCAATACTCTGAGTCATAACGAAAAGTTACCTGCCGAAGAACACGAAATAAATCAATCTAAAGGCATTTATTTTTTATCCAGGAAACATACCTTTTCATTCCCAAGTGATGAAAAATATCCAATTTGATGGAATCCCGAAAAACAAATAACTTAATTCGCCTCTTTCCCAGGGAAGTTATGGTTTTTTTACACTAATAACTTTAATTAATGATGAAGCGTTTTCAGTGGAAGAGGAATAACTATTTTCAAGGGTCCTTCCATTCATAGGTTGGATGATATTCTCATCTTCTCTACAATGGCGAACACTGCCACTGCCAGTAAGACGAAATCCAAATATCCAATGAGAATCGCGCCCTAAATACCTTGTTTCCATCAATCTTCATTACTGGTGTCCAACCTCCTCTTCCACAGCCAAAATTTTCCACGTGGCAGAAGACGGACAATGGTTTTGAGTCAACGATAAGGGTGACCAGCTGATTTGTATTTAACCTTTGAAATGTGATCGAGACATTTTTTATTATTCTGAGAGAAGAAGCTTGCATCTACTCTCATATTTTTCAACGACCCTCTTTTGTATTGGAAAGTATTAAGATTATCTCAATTTTTTTCTTTGCAGTTTTCATTACGGACAATCAAGAACCTGAACTTTGACCTTAAGATCGACCAAGATCCTTAAAGTATCTGCTCAATTACAGTGCTAAGGCCAATAATCAAGAATTGCTTGCCAAATGAATTTATTTCCCGGAATTGGGAGAATTTGGAATTGGGAGAATTTATTTCCTGGAATCAAAGATCAACGAGAAGGTCCCTTTGGACTTGAGCTGGGTTTGGCTGATGAACACTTGGGAGAGGCTCATCTTACAGTTTATATGGGTTCATGCACTTTCCTATAAGGTTTATGGGCGTGGCCTTTCCCCTTTTAGGAGAGCTACTGCGGCCTAACTATGCAAAATATTGACAAGGTTACCTCCATTCTTTAATAAGAATATCATATTGTACCAGTAGAAACACACTCTTATTATTATTATTATTATTATTATTATCATGATTATTGTCATCATCATTGGTCACATCATTGTTACCAAGCAATTTACTTATCCCTTACTCGTTCAGGTCAAACATCTCTTTGCATGACTTGATGGCTGGAAGAAAGAACAAAGAAGATGTTTATCATATGATTGCGAGAAATACAGCTGCTGTTTCAGGAGTGTCAAAAAGGTAACAGCAAACGATAAAGAAAACATGGGAAAAAAAAAAGGTTTAAAGGCGAGGGTGGTATCCTACGATGTATTTGCACCCTGACAATAGTTGTCACTTCATGTCACTGAAACTGGGACAAGCTCTGCTGGGATTAACCTTGTGGCTCGTCGGCTGATTCTATCTTTATACATTATGATTATAGAAATTAGGAGAACATAAAAAAACTATTGGCTCGCTCGTCAACTGGGAAGAAAGGGAAAAAAATTGGAATGTGACATGAAACATCAGTTTAAGTCCGCTATTTGTGTTATCTGAACGTGGCATGTTGCACTTTATCTTAAGATGGAAATATTAAAGATTTCCCTCACCTCTTTCGCAATATTTTCCGACATAGCCTTCTTTACAGAGACACTCAAAGGAGCCATATTTGTAATTCGTCACACAGGTGGCTTTGTTTTGACATGGCGAGGAAGAGCAAGGGGACTGGAGAGAGGAAATGTGTAATACACTCTTAAAAGGTCAAGCAAAATACACTGATAAAGAAACATTAAAAGAAATCGAAACATGTTTCGTGAAATGACAAATCCTTTACCTTCGGGAATAAGTGGTGGGCATTTCTACTGTCTGTGTATTCTGTGCTGTTCCTGTATTTATCAGAAGACAGTAACTCGCACCAGGCTTCTCCATCAGCTTCTGTGGAGGCAGCCAAGTTTACAGAAAAGCAAAACGGGTTGCAGATGCATTTGAAGGTGCAGTCCAAGACGTCATATACACTGGATGTCCCCACGACAGAGACATTCAGATAATGAAATTCCTCTTTTACGAAGAAGCGCTGTCGAACCGTTGACGATGAACCCTCTCGATACAAAATATTCGAACCTATGTTGAAAGTAACACATCGGTATCAATCATATGTGACCAAAAATATCAATAGTGGTTCCTTAGACACATTTTATATCACGATTTTAAGATACACAATGGTTTGCACTGAGCTACTCAATGAATAGATATCCAAGTAGACACCATTTTAAAGGCCGCACACTTTAATATACAAGTGGGACCAGATGAAATGCGAGCCACAATCCAAAACAAAATCGAAATGAAACGTGTACGAAATTTGAAGCTGCAAGCCGAATACAAATCACGAATGGTTCACGAGATAGCATCGTTACTGCACGCACTCAGTCAATCAGTGAATGATTTGTCTTAGGAAAACGATTTATCTCGAATTGATTTTACAACGGTTGAAATGTAACAGAAGATGTGCGATTTTTTGCATTGTGGCTTCTCTCAAAGAACTCACTGATGTTAAAGAAAAAAACAAACAACCAAGTTACAGATAACATGTATAAAGAATCAGTAATATCAGATAATATCATAAGCATGGCAAATTGACTGAAAGAGACGATAGCAGTCTATGAAACAATATACTGTCATAAATCATAGTCATAAAATCATAAAAAACCGAGTTCATAAAAAAACCGAGTGATGTTTAGGATTGTTTGTTCCCTGTTGTAAGCATTTATTGTATTGATTGCAACGTTAACACTAGTCTTCCTCAGGCAATAAGGTCAACTGGATCAACATCAAGTTGTAAGGCATCACACGCGACTGTGATTGGTTACTTTTCATGAGCTGTAAAACGCATTTCTTTCGTCACCCCGACAACTTCTATTTTTCTAACAATGCTCCCTTCTTTTGTAACGGCAATATGTTCGCTTTTCTTCTTTTGTGAGGAATGTCGAGATAAATAATTAACAGATAACGAATTATTCATTAAGGATCAGCATTTTCTGAAAGTGTTAGTCATGTAGCGTTCAGTTTTTAATTTTTTCCTTTTCTCGAAGTCATCTAAAGCCTTTTCTGAATAAAAGTGGTGCCTACAGAAAGGTTGGTAGTTTGATGAAAGGGAATTCCATAGCATATCTTGTTATTTGGAAATGAAATGTAGCGTTGTCTCCGTATTTGCTGTGTCATAGTCTCTGCTCTGATTTGAATTATGAATCCACTTTAGCTGTTTATCTCCTCAGAGACGAAGTACATGAGAAATGCCGTTATAGGGTTATAAAAGTGGTGCCAGCTTTAAAAAAGATATTGCCTTTTGTGCACCAAAACCGTGAATGCGACACGATAGCTAAGAAGAAGACAAACGTTCGCAAGGAATTTTAAAAATACCCGTGAGACAGAAATTCACTAACCTCGAGAAAATAATGTGTTTGAAATAAGAGCAGACGGAAGGAATACGATGCAGACGAACACAAAATTAAACATTGTGAAATCTTATCCGTTCTTCAAAGTTGTATTGAACTTTTACTCCGAGTTGAATGGTTTACGAATTTGTTTAGTAGCTTTTTATGTGATAGTTACAATTAAGGTGTTGTTTTAACCAATGAACTTTCAATGATTTCATCAGTTTTTGGCCTTCAATAATTGATGTTGAACAGTTTTTTTAAAAAAGGTAGAGAAGGCGAAAAATTTGTATTCAATTATTAAACATTTCTGTGTTTAAAGTTAAAAAAATTCATCTTTAAAAACGCATAGAAACAATGATGTTTAGTTGTGCGAAGTTACCAACGTTTCTTTTGCAAATAACGCAGATTTTTTCAATTTTTTATGAAAATATTCCATTTGTAGATATAAAAGAAAATTAATGTAGACTTCTCAAACGAAAATACAAATTTCCTCAACTGAACGTGATGCGCTACAATATTCATTCCGCTCTAGTTTCTATCTCGTTTCAGCGTTATGCATTTTTAATGATTATACGCAGGATCAACATCCCTCCTCGTTCATTGTTCAAAAATGGGTAAGATCTGTTTTCAAGCAATTGTCTGCCTTTACCAAATTATATTCCGGCCTAACTGTGCAAAATATTGACAAGGTTACCTTCATTCTTGAATAATAAGGTTATCATATTGTACCAGTAAAAACACACTCTTCTTGTTATTATTATTATTATCATGACTACTGTCATCATCATTGGTAACATCATTGTTACGAAACAATTTACCTATCCCTTACTTGTTCAGGTCAAACATCTCTTTGCATGACTTAATGGCTTGAAGAAAGAACAAAGAATATGTTTATCATATGATTGCGAGAGATACAGCTGGTGTTTAGTGCCTAGGAGTCTATAATAATAATAACCTTTATTTATTACCTTTGGCGTTAAGAATTACGGTAATATTACAATAAAAATTCAAAACACTACATATTATATATACATATCAAATCAAGTTAAGTTTAGCACCTCTAGGAACAAATGATTGTTTGTGCCTAACAGTGCGTGATACAGGTATTCTGAGGTGCGCTGGGTTAGTCTTACAAGATCTTAGATTATGGCCATGATCCACTGGCTTTTCTAAAAAACGTTTACAAGGATGTGCTTCAGATTCTAGGATACGTTTAAATTCTCTCCTCGTCAAATTCTGACGCCTAGTTACAAGTGACTCAACAGTATCCCTAGGGAGACCAATGACATTTACACATCTTTTCTGCACTCTCTGTAAATCTTCTTCGAGGTAAATAGGCAGCCCTCCCCAAACAGGCGAGGCATATTCTAAAACAGGTCTAATCTTAGTGATTTAAGTTGTAAGACCAATGTCCCTGGGGAGATGGGCTGTTCTACAGACCCTACGATAGTGGATCCGTTTACACGCTTTGCTGACAATACTTGAGACATGTGTGTTCTACTTCAGATCGTTCTGTACATATACACCCAGTAGTTTAAACTCTGAAACCCTCTCCAGTTCAGTAGGCCCGATATTAATAGGAGCAGGAATTGGACGGGACTTTTTGAAGGTGATCCATATATCTTTGGTCTTTTTAGCATTCAGCTCCATTTTATTCTGCACAGCCCATCTTTCTAAGTGAGTCACAGCATTCTGCATTTGACTGACAGAGTCCCTAAAAACAAGTTCGTATAGGGTGCAGTCATCAGCGTACTTGCAAGTGGATACAGGTATTCCCCTGGGGATGCAGTCCTCGATATCGTTGACATGCACGTTAAAAAGTGTAGGAGAAATGACACCGCCCTGGGGTACACCAGCAATCACCTCACCATGTCTGGAGAGGACTCCCGGGAGCTTAACCTGCTGTGTTCTGCCTGATAGATAGCTCTGTGTCCATTTCCAAAAGCTCATGGTGATGCCCATGCCAGCGAGTTTAGTCAACAGAACGCCATGATCCTCCAAATCGAAGGCTTTTCGGAAGTCTACAAAGACCACATGCACGCCATTATATAGACTTCCAGAATCTGTAGCGTTATACCAGTCTTGTGTGATGCTGGCAAGCGCAGTCATAGTAGATCTGTCCGCCGTAAAAGCGTGTTAGGAAGCATTAAGACTCAGGTCCTTTAGGTTTAGCTTAAGCTGGATCCTCTCCAGTACCTTGGCGACTTGTGGCAAAACTGAAGTCTGCCTAAAGTCATTGTTTATATCCGTCGGATTATCAACCTTAGGTACCGGGCTGACTAAAGCATGCTTGTAACTAGTAGGATACTTGGACTGTACTATACTGGCACAAATAATATCGTGTACAACAGGTGCCGGTTCTTCGTGAAACCGTTTAAGGAGCCGCGCAGGCACACCGTCTACACCTGTTGCTTTCCTCAGATTCACATGTGACTTGCCCAATGTATGGAACAGGCGGAGGTCTGTCGTCCAATTCATTGGCAACCTCGCTGACTGACAGTGCGGTGGGCTCTCGGTCCTTCCAAGGAGCAACAAAAGCATCAAGCAGAAGGTCCGCTGTTTTCTGTAGTTCAGCCTTGTTAGGCGCAGTTGGGGTTCTTGATAACTGCTGAGCACCACAGAGCGAGTAGATATATTTAAACCACTTGCTGGGATTCGTATAACGGAGATCGCAGGGCTTCCTTTCATAAAATTTACGCTTAGCACTAGATATAAGGGCTGCTACCATTCCACGCTTTTGTTGATATTTTTCCTTGTCACCTTTAGCCCAAGCCTTTTGTCTAGCACCTATCTGATCTTTAATATGCGGCGTCATCCACTCCTTGTCACTAGGATGCAAACGCACGTGACGCAAGGGAGTACAGGTGTCAAGAGAATTAATTATTATGCTATTGAATCCCTCAACTTTTTCATTAACATCAGATGCTTCGTAAACAGCACTCCAGCTTTCCAAATTAAGTTTAAGCCCTAAAGAACGTAGATTATCAGGCTTAAACGTCCTTACAGATCTAGATATTGCTTTCCCATGCCGCTGCTGGTTTAAAGGAGAGAATAGGATGCACTGATGATCAGATCGACCAAGCGGTGGTAGAAGTTGTGCTTCACAATATAGCTCACCCATATTCGAAAGAAATTGATCTAGAATATTCTGTCCACGTGTAGGCATTTTGACTACTTTGCGTAGGCTGAATCTTTGACACAGTTGACGCGGGTTGAGGTGGTTAAAGTCCCCAGTAATTATAATACCCGCCGAAGGTCTCTCTATCAGCAAGTTGTCTAAGCACTCAGTGATGTGATCAATCAATTCTCTCTCCTCGGTACACGTTTTCCCTGGCGGAAAATATAAAGCAGCCGTAATTATGCAACTGAAAGGTCTTGGAATCCGAGGTGGCGTATGAAGTAACCACAGAACCACAGTATGAATCGTCCAGGCCGTGTGAATGACCTTGGTGATCAGGAGTGTTAAAAAATAACAGCAATCGGTAAAGAAAACGAGAAAAAAAAAAAGGTTTAAAGGCGAGGGTGGTATCCTACGATGTATTTGCATCCTGACCATAGTTCTCCCTTCATGTTACTGAAACTGGGACAAACTCAGCCAGGATATTAACCTTGTGGCTCGTCGGCTGATTCTATCTTTATACATTATGATTACAGAAATTAGAAGAACACACACACAGAAAAAAAACTATTGGCTCGCTCGTCGACTCGTCAACTGGGAAGAAAAGGAAAAAAATTCAAGTCCAATATTTGTGTTATTTGAATGTGGCATGTTGCACTTTATCTTAAGATGGAAATATTAGATATTTCTCTCACCTCTTTCACAGTATTTTCCGACATAACCTTCATTACAGAGACACTTAAAGGAGTCATATTTGTAATTCGTCACACAGATGGCTTCTTTTTGACATGGCGAGGAAGAGCAAGGGGACTGGAGAGAGGAAATGTGTAATACACTCTTAAAAGGTCAACCAAAATACACTGATAAAGAAACATTAAAAGAAATCGAAACATGCTACGTGAAATGACAAATCCTTTACCTTCAGGGAAAAGTGGTGAGCATTTCTACTGCCCCCTTGATACAAAATATTCGAACCTACGTCGAAAATAATACATTGGTATCAATCATATATGACTAAAAAAATATTAAGAGTGGTTCCTCGGACGCATTTTATATCACGATTTTAACATACACAACGGTTTGCACTGAGCTGCTCGATGGATATATATCCATGTAGACACCATTTTAAAGGCTGCACATTTTAATATACAAGTGGGACCAAAACAAAATCAAAATGAAACGGGTGCGAAATTTTTAGCTATAAGCTGAATACAAATCATGAATGGTTCACAAGAGAAAATCCCATCTCTTTGATCACATGGAGCGAATGGCAAGCAAGGTTGAAAGTCCTGTGACAAGCACACTTAACAATAGGACAATCGGGAGTGGTTGGAGTAGCATCGTTATTCGCATTTGTGGAATCACACTAGACTAGCAACCTGTTTCTGAACGATTCGATGAAACTTTTATCGAGATCAAACTGTTATTCAGAATGATGGAACATGCGCAAGTCAACGTGTCTCTTATTTTGTTTCAAAACGGGTTTTCCTCTGCTTACTTTCTCTTTTACTTTAGTTTATTTTTCTCTGTCGTCACGATGATTGCTTTTAAGTTCTTAGTTTCGACATGCATGTCAAAGATTTGGAATATCAAACCTGAATATTATCATGAAAACAGATTTTCTCTTTGTGAAAGGGAAGCTTATGCTTATGCACACAAGGTGTTAGGAATCGACATGTCACTAACAGCTGGCATAAGAATCTCGCAAAAAGCTAGCTTTTTATGAAGCCATACTTACCTTTAAAAAAGGCTGTGGCGAGTATCTGAACAGATACAAGGAATACGATGGGGCAATTCATTGTAGCCTTATACATTGCGAAAGAATATCTCACGAAATTTAAATCCTTTGTTTACTACCGAAAAAAATCTCTTCCACTTTGTTTGGAGGGGAAAAATTGAAACTTCTAAGTCTTCATTTGATTCCTTCAGCTTTTCTTTCCTACACACAAGACCTGATCTCATCCAATCAGGACTCGGTAATATTTCTGTTGCTTGGTGCGTAATAAACCTTTCATCGTCTCATGCATAATTAAGAAAAAAAAATGAAAGTGAAACTATCATATATTTTCTCGCTTAGTATGTGTTATTGCTGAATTTTAAGCAATAGCAGTTTATTAGATAGATCTCGTAGTGTGAAAGAATGGCGTGAAGCCAATTTTTTTGTTAAAAATTGTTTTGTTCAATGTTCTTTCATAGTTTATTGTGTGCCTAAAGGAAGTTGATAGGCGTCAACTTTGCTATGGCTATCGATTGAATTATGCTTTTCTAGTTGTCGGGGGGCCTTTATAAAAGGCTGCCATGTTACTTTTCTTTCTTTGATTAATGATTACAAGGGTGATAAAAATGCACCTGCAGATAGACTTTCGTCCAAAGAGAAACATGCAAGTGCTATAATGCCGTCTGAAAACGGTACAAGGTTCCTAAAGCAACTGACATAAACAAAAACCAGGCAGAATAAGCCGGAAAATCCCTCCCATTTGATCATCTGTGGAACCACAATTCCAATACCCAGGAGCCACGTAGTGAGAAAAATGTAAACACACCTACCCATCAACGCTTATTACCTTCTGCCTATCTACGGTGTTGAAATTTAAATAAAAATTTAAATCAGTTTGAAATTTCGAGAACTGAGGAGAATACATCTTAAATGTTTTTCAAAACCTCGGGAATTCATGGATTACGACGCATGTCCTATCCTTTGAGCCAGTTTTGCTATTTTCAGGCATTACGTTAGGTTTTGCTCCTTGATGAAATACCGGAAAAGTTCAACGAGAAGGCGATCCTTATGGAGTCTATAAAAAGGATTCCTAAACCATCTACGTTTCTTAAAATTAGCGAGTTATTTCAAGGTCTAAAATGGGGACTGACCACTGCTTTATGCGCCAAAATATTCAAATGTTAAAGAGAGGGGCTCGCGTGAGGTTGAAACCAATAGAAAAATATTTGCATTCACCTGTAGTTTTAGTTTCTGCTGGTGCACAAACATTTCTCACTCGTTTTTCAGAGTTATTTACAGTCTAGAACCTACGACGCATTCATCCGTTTAATTGCCTGATGCTCGTTAGAAAATAGTCATTTTAGAACTCTACACAACATGGGGCCCTTCTCATGATGTAGCCATTGGACAATAATGCTGGCAGACAAATTTAAGAAGGAATTCACGAATAGTGTAGCTTCAAAAACCGCAGGTGAAAAAAATGTTCAGTGCACCAAGATGCTTAACATTCGAGTCGCTGAGTCGCTACTGCAGTTTACTTTAGGGGTAAGTTATCAACTGAGTTGATAACGTAAGTTGGCCACCGTAAAGAGTTTACAGGCTAACGTTTCGAGCGTCAGCCCTTCGTCAGAGCTATAACCTTCATCAGAGTGTTAGCCTTCATCTATCAATCTATCATCTATCGAAACACTTTGACGAGCTATTCGCATGGGCAACCAAATAACTTCGAATGTAATTCAAAATACACAATTTTTCGACGTGAAAAACTTTCAATATCTAAAAGATTCTCGCACCTTTGCTTGCTCCTTATAAACTGCAAGAGAAACCCCTCAAAGTTTCTACATTACTACAGTTAGCTACATCCAATTTCAACTTACTACTCTCCTTGAGATTATATGACACACAATCAGCCAATGAGCCTGCCCAAATTTGCGCGTGTTTATTGATTATCGTTATATCGGGGAACATATTGTGAATACATATCCTACATAGTTTTTCCCTGAAATAGCGATATAAGAATGATACACGGGTCTGAAATTATCTCGCGATTCTGTGGTTGAAAATTCTTGAACTTATTTAGCTCATAAGTTTTAAAGACTCGATATCATGAAACGATAAATCGATGGATGATGAAGCTGTCAATGTAAGTCTCTTGGGGTACACTTTAAGCATGCTTTTAACAGTTCCACGATCCCCCGGCAGATCATATGCAATTAGCAAGACAAGGTGGTGTGAGTACAGATAAGTACCCATCATGCACTGCTTGGCCTCGACTGCTGATGTCTAAGGCTTAATGTTATGACTTCCACTTAACGTGGTCAGTTACCATTTCCCCGATTTAAGCTTTACGACTGGAACTGACAACTGTCATATGACGGTTCAGTAGGCATACTAGTTGACTCTGACAGTAAAAATCATTTGCTCGCTTTGAGTTTGTTTCTTCTTGTCTCATTTCACGGGCAGTTACTAGTTTTAAAAGCTGATTGGCTCAGAAGCTTCTCATCTTTTTCTTTCTTGACAAATAACTATACGTTGTGTTCTCAAAGATGAAGAGCTACAAGAAAAACAAATATCGTCCCCAACAATGAAAACAATACATCATCTCAGAGGTTCAAACCACACACGTGCAAAATGATACCAACTTCAAAAACTCCCTTGTGAAAATGATACTAATATCAAAGACTTCGCTTAAAATTCCTTTAGCTCATAGGACTCGCACTTCTCGGAAATTATTCATCGCAATTTGAGAACAGGCTTTAGGTAATGTAAGGAGATCTGCTGCTTTTAGTGAACTGTAAATGAATAAATGGGGTAAGTTTCTAAAGAAACTGTGGTACTGCGTCGATGGGAGAGTATAGCAGGGTAATTTAGCATCATCAACTGAGTTTATGACGTAAATTGGCCACCGTAAAGAGTTGAAAGGCTGACGTTTCGAGCGTCAGCCCTGTGTCAGAGCGTTAGCCTTCATCAGAGCGTCAGCCTTCATATATCGCTCTAACGAAGGACTAATGCTCGAAACGTCAGCCTTTAAACTCTGAAAAATCAGAAAACCCTCTTTTTCAGCTCGAGTGTCGCAAGTATTGTGCAAATGGTTATAGTGATATCCCCATGAATTTGTGGGAGCAGTGAATCAAAGTCGAACGTTCTCGCATATCTTGGATCTTTCTTAACGTTATCAACCCAAATGTAAAAAATTCACTGCACAAAGATGTATCCAAAGGCATCTATGGCTCTGTCACCATTATCTGGGTTGGCTGTTGCATAGTTACCACATGTCAGGGATTCACCATTGATCGCTCCTGCACCAAACCCAAGCCAGGAATCAGCACGGTTGCAATCCTCTTCGTTGTTGCCTATGATGCCGATTCTTACCCTTGCATGACCACTGTGTAAACTCACTGCATTAAAACCTTCCATGTTACAGTTCGATTGAAGAGATGCATCTAGACCAATCAGCTTCTTCCACGTGTCACGTCCCAGTGACGTATTGCGGTATATCCCATCAACTATCAGTGAGTACAGAGACTCGGCCTGTTTGTTCATCACAATAAATTTCTTGTTCTGGCCGATCCTCATACCGAGGCAGATTTTAGAGAAAGAGGTGTTCCAGAACGTTGGTAACTTAGTTTCCTGTGAATCAAACCCAGTCCTTCCTCCAGCAAGGTTGTAGCTCCTCTTATCGGTCCAATACTCCGCGTCATAATGGAAAGTTCCCTGTCGTGGGTTTAGGAAAAAAAAAAATGCCCTTTTTCACTCGATCAGTGAGTCTTTGATCTTCAATCTTGGAGGTATACAGGTAACGATCAAAAAAATCCAATCATAGAAATTAATTAAGGTTTAAAAGGGTACTTTCAATAATTTTAGGGAGATAAAAGTAATAGGTATTGGCCACCGTCCAGTGGCAATATAATACGAAGTATCAGTTAGTTATACATTAACTCTGTGCTGATTATGTGCACTCGTTTCTTATTCTATAATATCAGTTTAAGTTCGCCGTTCAACCTTCAACCTTTGTCATTTACGCACCATTATTCACCCGTGTGCCGCATCAGGTAGCAAACAGCCTCGGTCTCAGTACCTTCCCCTTGATGCAGCTTGATTTTTTTCCGGCCAACAATAAATGTAATTTTTGCATAAATATGCATGATTACCTTGTTCTTAGTGATTAGGATTACAATCTCACAAAAAAACACTCATTCCTCATACGAGAAGTAACAGTGACTTTTTTCGAATTACTTCTGGCGTAAAAGTAAACATTTAGGGCTCCTTTTATTGCATGTTTAAATAAACTGAAAAGAAACCCATACCAATTCGCCATTAATCTTCATGACTGGTGTCCAGCCCCCATCTCCACATCCAAAGTTTCCCATTTGGCAAAGAACGTGAATCGGTTCGGAGCCAACCATCAGAGGGACGAGGTAACTAGAACTTGACCTGATCAGAATGAAAATTATGAAAAAAGTTCATGCCTTGCTGACGGAGAATTTGTTGAGAATCTCATCGCTTGTAACCATTGCTGGCACTCAAACTGTCTTTAATGGACAACGATATTTACAGAGAGCGAAACATATAAATTTAGTTCAGCAGATTATGGTTAGAAGGAAGTATAGTGGAACTTTTTTATTCAGTTCATATTTTGCGTAGAGCATACACTAGCACTCAAGAAGTAATATTGAAGAATTGATCATCTGGGTAAATGTCCTTGTATTCATTAAGTTCGACAAACGATGTCTATTATTTGCTTAGTGGGTTATGTTAGAAAGTTGCCCCTTAGACTGGCAGCGCTGTAAGCGTTTTCAAAAAGTTCCATCGTTAGAACTTACATGTATTGGTCGTATACATCTTTGCATGACTCTGCAACTGTGAGAGATAGAAAATCACCTGTACCATTTAGCCTTTTCAGATTGAATTTAGAACAAAATCACAAGATAAAAGTGTAGAAAAGTGTGTCAGGTACTTTCATGTGCAATCTGAGTAATAAAACAACAACCTTGTTTTATCAATAGGGACCTTTAGTAAACCACGACGGCGACGGCAACGCGAACGTGGCGAAACAAAAGATCTAGGGAGCAGAGCAACAGCTCAGCACGTGCGTTTTAAAACTGTGTAAATCTCTTAGCCGTCCTCTGCAAAATGACAATCATCAGAAATTGAAATCATCAGAATTTGCGCGGTCTGAGGAAGGAAACCCCGACGGCAGATCATCTAAGTTTCCATTTGGAACTCAACGTCGCTCTCATACGTTCTGCTGAAGTAAACTTGCGGCGCTGTAAGAGATGGTAAACACATCCAGTCGTTCGCGAAATTCCAACAAAAGAATATATAGTCATTTTTAAATCGACGTCTTCCTCGGCGTTGCCGTCTTAACTGCCAAAGGTCCCTAATATTTTGACGTATTATTTCAAAGACCTCAAAGCTGCGATGTTTATTGACCTTTTTCACAGTAATGTCCAAAGAATCCTTCTTTACAGCGACAGTCAAAGGTGTCATATTTGTAGGTAGACACACAAGAGGGCTGTAAAAAACAAAAAAACACACACACAAAAAAACCACGTGTAACGCCTTAAGGGAAACGTGGTTTGATAGATAAGAGAATAGGCAGTTCACTAAAGATGCGATGAAAACGACGAATCATTGATGGACAAGAAACAGATTGAGCGAAGAAATTGGATATGCTATTTTGAGATTCTTTTGGGCCCAAAGTATTTGATCTGCTTGAAAAAAAAAAGGCATAACTACTTCGTACTCTGGTGAGATCTAAATATTCCGTAGTATATGCACGAGTCTCATTAAAATGTACCAAGATCATGTGATCAAAGCAAAATAGTAGGATAGAACGTGAGGACAAGGTCTCTCTATGTATGTGCTGAGTTTCTTAGCTTAATCTCTCTTGGGCTGGACTGCATTTTTAAACGTCATGTAAACAAATTTGAAAATTTTACATACTTTACCTTGATGGAAAAGTGATGAGCATTTTCATTTTCCGCATATAGTGCCTCGTCTCTGTGTTTATCAGAAGACAGTAACTCGCACCAAAGTTTTCCATTGGCTCCTTTGGAAGCGGCCACGTTCACAGAAAAACAAAAAAGATTGCTGAGACATTCAAAGGCGCAGTCAAAGAAGTCGTACACTGAAGATATCCTAATTGGAGACACATTCAGATGGTGGAAGTCGTGCTTTAGGAACGCATGTTGTCTAACAGTTTGTCTTGCATCATCTCGATACAGAGTTGATCCTGTCCGGAAAAAAGGTTTGTAGCTGAATATCACATTGTCCACATTGAGATAGCATCGTTACTGCACGCACTCAGTCAATTAGAGAATGATTTGTCTTAGGAAAACGATATATCTAGAACTGATTTTTCAAGGGTCATAATGTAACAGATGATGTGCGATTTTGTGCATTGTGGCTTCTCTCAAAGAACTAACTGTTGTTAAAAAAAAAAAAAAACAAGTCACGGATAACATGTATAAAGAATCAGTAATACCAGATAATATCATTGGCATTGCAAATTGACTTAAAAAGACGACAGCAGTCTATGAAACAATATGCTGTCAGAAATCATAGTCTCAAAATCATATGAAAACCGAGTGATGTTTGGGATTGTTTGTTCCATGTTGTAAACATTTATTGTATTGATTGCAACGTTAACACTAGTCTTCCTCAGGCAATAAGGTCAACTGGATAAACATCAAGTTGTAAGGCATCATACGCGACTGTGATTGGTTACTTTTCATGAGCTGCAAAACGCATTTCTTTCGTCACCCCGACAACTTCTATTTTTCTAACAATGCTCCCTAGTAGCGGCAGTATGTTCACTTTTCTTCTTTTGTGAGGAATGTCGAGATAAATAATTAATAGATAACGAATTATTCATTAAGGATCAGTATTTTCTGAAAGTGTTAGTCATGTAACGTTCAGTTTTTATTTTTTCCTTTTCTCGAAGCCATCTGCAGCCTTTTCTGAATAAAAGTAATGCTTACAGAAAGGTTGGTAATTCGATGAAAGGGAATTCCATTGTGTATCTTGTTGTTTGGAAATGAAATTGTAGCTTTGTCTCCGTATTTGCTGTGTCATAGTCTCTGCTCTAATTTGAATTATGAATCCACTCTAGCTGTTTATCCCCTCAGAGACGAAGTACATGAGAAATGCCGTTATAGGGTTATCAAAGTGGTACCAGTTTTAAAAAAAAATATTGCTTTTTGTGTACCAAAACCGTGAATGCGACACGATAGCTAAGAAGAGACACGTTTGCAAGGAATTTTAAAAATACCGGAGAGACAGAAATTCACTAACCTTGAGAAAAGAATGTGTTTGAAGTAAGAGCAGACGGAAGGACTACGATGAAGACGAACATAAAATTAAACATTGTGAAATCTTATCCGTTCTTCAAAGTTGTATTAAACTTTTATTCTGAGTTGAATGGTTTACGACTTTGTTTAGTAGCTTTTTCTGTGAGAGTTACAATTAAGGTGTTTTAACCAATGAACTTTCAATGATTTCATCAGTTTTTGGCCTTCAATAATTGATGTTGAACAGTTTTCTTTTTAAAAAGGTAGAGAAGGCAAACAATTTGTATTCAATTATTAAACATTTCTGTGTTTAAAGTTAAAAAAATTCATTTTTAAAAACGCATAGAAACAATGATGTTTAGTTGTGCGAAGGTACCAAAAGTTTCTTTTGCAAATAACGCAGATTTTTCAATTTTTTATGAAAATATTCCATTTGTAGATATAAAAGAAAATTAATGTAGACCTCTTGAACGAGAATACAAATTTCCTCAACTAAACGTGGTGCGCTACAATATTCGTTCCACTCTAGTTTCTATCTCGTTTCAGCGTTATGCATTTTTAATGATTATACACAGGATCAACATCCCTCCTCGTTCATTGTTGTTCTTTCTTTTTCTTATTTCAGACGAATTTACTACCGCATCAACAATATGCTCAGTGCCACATGACGAACAATACCAAAAGTTCTACGTATTTAAAAACACAACCACGCTTAAGAAATGTTATTCGAATACTACATGTTATTACAGCATTATGTAAATGGATCATAAACATTATCTAATAAATTGTAACTAATTCTTAGTACTCACTTCTGTAACACTGAATATTGGTCTAACTTCTTTCGTACTTGTTTATTTACAGGCCACCTGGAACGATTCACTTTTTTCTCGTGAAAATCTAATGCTTGGAAATTTGGAAGAATTTTGTAAAATTAAGAAAAAAAGAAACACCAATATCATGCCAATAATTTCGTGAGATACCTCTTTTCCATAGGAAACGCCATGTTATGAAACAAACCAACTCAAATGTATTGCAGAATAAAATAATCCTTCATAATTAGACACTCTCTCGTGCCAACACAAGGAGGCAAATATTTACCTCCTTCGTTTACGACACATCATCTAAGTCTTTTTGAAAGATTTTTCAACTGATGAGTAAGGCTTAAGAACCTATTGTCCATGTTAAGATAGAACATCTATCATGAAACAGTCTTTTCTTCTTTGTTCGTCCCATCATCACTGCACCAATATGAACCCCATGGTTCTAATATGTTTGTCACCTTTATTTGATCTCCTTATTGCCTCGTTCCCACACGTGTTGTTAAAATCAGGATGGCCCCCGGTACCAAATCCAATTCTGGAGTTACAATTGGTGCAGTTGCGTCTATTATTACCAATAAAACCGATTCTTGCTCTAGAATTCTGCGTAGGGGACCCCTTATGAAGACATTGTACATTAAAACCTTCCTTGTTACATTTATTTTGAAGAGATGCTTCCGAACCAATCAGCGCCTTCCAATTGTTTCGACCTAATGAAGTTTGGCGGTATTCCCCATCAGCTATCAGTGAGTAAAGAGACTCGGCCTGTTTGTTTATCACCATAAATCTGATGTCTTGGTTGATCTTCATACCGAGACAGATTTTAGAAAAAGATGTGTTCCAGTACGTTGGTAACTTGGTCTCCATTGAATCAAACCCAGTACTTCCTCCACCAAGTTTGAAGGTGTTCTTATCGCTCCAGTACCCCGAGTCATAATGAAAAGTTTGCTGCCAAATAATATCAAATAGTTGCCTTAATAAATCTTAAGATGTTTCTTCTTTAATCTAGAAGATATAACTGTTTATTCACAAGTGATAATGGAGCCTGAAAAAAAATTGCTTTATTCGTTTCAAAGAGAATTTTGCGCTGGTAACTTGTGGAGAGATGAAGTGTTTTCAGGGAAAACGGGGATATGCTATTTCGGTATCCTTTCATTAATATTTAAGACGAAAAGCAAACACTGCCGATGCCACCATCAGGAAAAAAATGAGTAAGATCTGTTTTCAAGCAATTGTCTGCCTTTACCAGATTATATTCTTGTCATATTGTACCGAAGGAGAAATCGACGTCAAGACATGCGTTAGGATTTCCATTTGTAGTTCACTTGGTAGGAAATCTAAGGTTTTAAATTGCGTGGAAGGGACTCCACCACTTATGGCAAATTTCTACTACTTGTTTCTTTGTATTAACGTTTCCAGTTGTTTCTCGTGTGGTTGTTTATTTTCAAATAAGTAAGTTACCAAATGGAAATCGCATCGTACATACCTTGTCTCCATCAATCTTCATCACTGGTGTCCAGCCTCCTCTTCCACAACCCAAATCTCCCACGTGGCAGAAGACGGTCAATGGTTTTGAGTCAACGATAAGGATGACCAGCTGACTTGTGTTCAGCCTTCGAAACATAATAGAGAACGTTTTAATTTCATGCATAGAGAAGCTTGTATCCTCTCTCATAATTATTACCTAAGCTGGCAGTTAAGGAATATGAGAGGCTCATCGACAAACTAGCTTAAAATGCATTCTGATTGAAACAGGTTATCACCGATGAACGATTAAGCGAGGCTGGCTCATCGAAGACTTGATATGGGTGAAGCCTTTTGTTCATATGTTGATAGGGGTAGGCTACTCAGTAGCCTCGGAGGCATATCTATGCAATAAAGGCGGTGAGTTTTTTCTAAAAAAAGTTGTGATGCTACATTCGGTGAGGGGTATTACAAGATAGCTTGGGGTTGATAATTTAAATTGGTCTCTGTAAAGAGTTTCTAAGCGGACGTTTCTAATGTTAGCATTTCGTCTTTCGTTCTTACGAAAGGCTAATGCTCGAAACGTCAACTTTAAGTGGCCAATTTCCATTATCAACTGAGTTGATAGAACCTTATTATATCTATGCAATCAATTGACATAATTATCTCCAGGAAAGAACACTAAGATTCATATAAAATATATCACACATAGGTAAGAATGATTTAATTATTACTGCAAGACCATTTACTTATTCCTTACTTGTTTAGCTCAAACATTTCTCTGCATGACCTGATGGCTTAAAGAAATAACAAAGAAGACTTTTATTTTGTGGTTGGGACAGATGTAATAACCTCGTAAATAGTACCCAGGACTCTGGATTGAAAGATATAGTTTCTCATCCGGATCAGGTTACCTGGAATGTAAAATTGGTAACGGCAAACTTTAAGAAAATCCTGGAAAAAAGGTTTAGGAGCAGGGGTAGTATCCGACGATGGACTAGCATTCTAGCCTCGGGGGAATTGCAATATTCGTAGTTACTTCATTTGCGACATATCTTATTTTATCTTAAGATGGAAATATTAAAGATTTCCCTCACCTCTTTCGCAATATTTTCCGACATAGCCTTCATTACAGAGACACTCAAAGGAGTCATATTTGTAATTCGTCACACAGGTGGCTTTGTTTTGACATGGCGAGGAAGAGCAAGGGGACTGGAGAGAGGAAATATGTGAATCAGTCTTGAAAGGTCAAGCACAATATACAGATAAATAAACCTGAAGAGAAAGAAAAACATTGCATTACGTGGAATGAAAAATAATTTACCTGCAGGGAAAAGTGATGTACATTTCTACTTTCTGTGTATTCTGTGTTGTTCTTGTATTTGTCAGAAGACAGTAACTCGCACCAAAATTTCCCATCGGCTTTTCTGACAGCAGCCAAGTTGGCAGAAAAGCATAAAGGGTTACTAAGGCATTTGAAGGTGCAGTCCATGACATCAGACACGCTGAATGTTTCCACTAGAGACACATTCAGATGATGGAACTCATCTTTAATAAATACATGTTCTCTAAAAGTTGGCGACGAATCCTCTCGATACGAAATATTAAACCCTATGTTGGAAATATCACATCGATTATACGTGAGGAAATATATTACTAAAGTGCTCTAATGAAAGTGACACATGTAATGTTGTGTACTGAGCTACTCTATGGGTATACAGTTACAACATACAAGAGCAAAAACAAAAAATGGGAAAAGCCAAATAGGAATTTATTGCGCATAAAACTAACCTACGGCTATATGCCCGGCAGCCGAACAACTTCCGAGAATTTCTACAGAAAAATTTCTTGTAGACTTCTCGAGAGTATCAGGTGTTGTCTAATAATTTTATAGATTAAGAGAAAATCCATATGTTTATACCGCATACTCATGATATAAGCTAAGAATTCGAATTTGGTTTTTTCTTTTTTTCTATTTGACTTTCTCTATTAGTCACTCAAATTAGGTGCATTTGAAAGGTAAAGAATGTTAAACTTGAATATCTTGAAATCAAGAGAGGATATTTCTCCTCTCTTGCCTGTTGTTTATCTATTCTATCTCTTCTCTTGGTGGAAGGATTCGTTATGCTTATGGAGTCGATGATGTGTCTTGTTAAAAGAATCCGCGAAAAGTTACGAACGCCTGTGATATAAATTTGGAAAAAAAAGCTTTGTCATGGAGTCCAACTTACCCTCAGCAGAGCCTTTGTCTTGTATCGGAGCAGACAGGACTAAGATTGGGCAAAGTTCAACGAATTGCAACATTGCGAAATGAAATAATGAGTGGAAAAATGCAGTTTACAGGTTCTCTGCTAAGAATTATCTCCTCAGTTCAGTTTTTAGGAAAACTCGAAAACTCCTTTGGGTACATTTGGTTCCTGTATATAGTTATCACGTACAAGACGTGATCTTAGCCTATTGAGTTTCCTTGATGTTTTTGACACTTGGTCAGGAATTAATTTTTAATCGTCCTATTCACCATTTAGAAAGGAAAGGAAGTAAGCTATAACACATCTCTTCGCACAGTTTGCTTTCTCGTTAAATTTCATTGTAAATCAATAGAAGTTAATTAGTGAGATTGCGTAGTGAAGAGGTTCAATTTTTCATGGCATTATGCGAAGTTATGACAATGTTTTGTTCATTATCCTTTCATGGTGTCATGTATGCCAAAAAGTAGTTGATTGTTGTTAACGTTGATACAATTTTATTTAATCGTTCTTTTTATAGCTCATCGGGGCGTTTACGAAATACTGAAATTGTATAATAATGAATAATGAAAAGGGCAAATAAAGATACACCTGTCAAGTTTAAACGTGTTTCAAAGATGTTTGCTAAATTCTGTGTTACTTTGTTTTCCCCATAGAAGCTGCTTCAACCGACGTTTGTTGACTTCAAATTTAGCATATTGAAAATACAATTAGTGCCATTTAATCCCGTGGAAATTTCGGGTTTTCAGTGCTCTATTTCTGATTTTCATTCAGTTAAGCCCAGTTTATCAAAACATGTTTTGCTGGTGTGAATGGGTAAAAGATACAAACTACGTAGCATAAGTTAAAATATCCTTCACACTTGATTATCTGTAGAGCCACTTAATTCCAATACCAAGGAAGCCTGTGATGTCAAAAATGTGAACACAACTGTCAACCGACCCTTATAACCGTCTGGCTGTTTACAGTTTTCGATGAAATTTGAATGAAACTTTCACCTAGTTTAAAATTTCGAGAATTGAGAAAGATACATCATTAAATGTCTAAAAAAGTGCTCGGCGAGGGGTCATGGTTTACCACTCGTTTACTATTCTTTGAGCTAATGTTCTCTGATTACAGGTCATGCGCGAGGTTTTGTGCTAGGGTAAAGTAATGCCGAGGTTAAACGGGAAGACGATCATTTGTGAATGTAGTCGGAATTAACTTGACCATACTCTTTTCTTTTGAAATTGGTCGATTCTTTGAAATGCAACCATGGTTGCTACGTTAGGTTATGTTTTAAATGGGTGCAGGGTTTAAGATAGGTTATTTACTCTTGGGTCTAAACCAAGTAGTGGGCCTTTCGTATTTTCTACTGGAGGGTTGTTTTCATTCATTAGAAGGAGACCTTGCTCTTAAATATTCAAGTCTATTCCAAAGGCCCCCAAGAATCATCATGTGCAACATTGTCTCTACATGCCACGATATTACTATCAAATAACGCATCCTCTTCTTTTTCATATTTGTGGTCCAACAGCGTCCTTTATCTCGTCCCAGTCTTTTCTTGCTAAGAGCTCCCGTTCCACAAGATCCATAAACGATGAGACCCCACGGCTGACGTTTTTATGGGTGTCAACGTTTTTGCAATCGAATGTATATCCACAGTAAGATTTAGCATATTTCTTGTATGACGAGCTGCTGACAGCAAAATTTTTAAAGGGAGGAAGAGTGAAGGGTGTTTGGCTAATGAAATATTTCTGTTGCTGAAAGTGAGGAAAGAAAAAAACAACGCAAAATAAAGCAAAAACCGATGTGGAAGTCTCCAGTCACCTTTTGTCTTCACGGTTGCTAAGTAACGATGATTACATGCACGGTTAAGCGATGTTAGGAAAATGTCTTAATATCAGTTCCTTTTTAAGGCTTGGAGATCGACAGAAGTAGAAAGTGATGAGCATTTGTGATAATTACAGAAGAAGCTTCTAACATTAGTTTTTCCAATTATAAACCTGGGCGTAACCTGAGTGACATATTAACATTGATAAAATGTTAAAAATTACGTTTTTTAAATCAATTAAAGCGATATTATTCTCCTCCGTCATTCAAATGACTAAAGAATATCATCTTCCTACAGTTTAAATTAAGCAGACTGCCGGTGGTTGAACGACGGGGAGAAAATAATTGAATTACATGATGGAGGCGTTGAAAGATTCGGTGGAAGGAGACCAGTGGGTATGTTACTAGGAGCGAATTATTGAGTACTTAGTTAACTGAAACGAAAAAAGGTTGAGGTTAATATGCAGTAGACACGTGTACGTCGTCTGTACTCTGAATTTAATGACAATTGACTAATATAATGGTTGGCAGACCGATTAAAAATTCGCTTTTGGATTAAAGTTATGTTTGTTATTGATATATTTTATCTCAAAAATCAGTTCTTAACGAGACTTTTGAGAAAGCTCTGAATTTAATAGGCTATAAGTTTTTAAAAAAATTTCGAAACGTATGTGGTATTTGTCTCTACACAATGCTACATGATATAAAAGATGAAACGTTTTTTAAGCCCCCAAAATCGCAAGGCTGGTGCAAAAACGAATATTGTCACAGTCTTTTTATGATAATTCTAGAAAATTATTTGTTTTCACTGATGGTAGAACAAAAATGCCTCATCTTGTCAATAATATGTGTGGTTTTTGAGGTATCTTCATTTCTTAGTTGACTTGTTCCAAGCTCTCGGTCAGGACGACTGGAAACGACAAACGGCGGTTGCCGAATTTTGTGCGTCTGCCTTTTCTCTCGTTTCCATCAACCCAGAGCCTCTTTCTTGGAGACTGAAAAATACCGTAAAACAGAGCGTTTTGTGAAAGGGAAATTGTTCTGTTATTTACCTTTTCTGAGGTGACGGGATGACAAAGCAATTTAGAATCCTTGTCATGCAGATATTTACATTTTTTATTGAGGCTTTCACGGGAGGAAAATTGAACAGCTAGAATGACCATATTTACATAAACTCGCATAAGGAAAAATATTGACAATGTGTTCCATCGCTTTATTTAGCGCATTGGACGAAAGCAAAGACGGAATTTTTTTGTTGAAAGTCTGTTGTAGTAGGCTAAGCTTGTGAAGTTCTTGATACCCTTTAAAAGGGCAACTTGGTTTAAAACTTAAAGTTTTGTTTTATATTGACCTCATTTGTTATCAGTTTCTAGAAAAACATTTTTTTTGAACCGTCATCCTGTATCGTAACGCAACACTTTTTCCTTATCTATACCAAAAGCCAGCTGTGCATAAGATAAAAAGGAGAGTTCATTGCTAACTAATTTGATTTTAAGCGGTGAATCGATAGGAGGCGATCTAACGTGCAACCAAATAGTAACTGTATCGTCTAAATCCTCTTAGGTCTTTCAGAGCCGATTGTACTTTTCTTTGGAATGAAATTCTTCGACCTAATCAGCTTTCTTTTGACGCTTAGTGACACGTGATTTCCACGTGATGTGGTGATCAGAATAATGACTATGAACCCAAAAAATTGATCAGACGGACACAATAACTGATGAAATTAAAATTCTTACAAGAGCTTAAAAATTCCTGTGAAGAGAGCGAGGAAAACGATGATAATCTTCATTGGCCAGAACGCTCCTTTTAGCTTTCATATGGTTTGCACGAGTCCTACCATCCTTAAGCTGGTATTGTTGACATCTTGTAAATGACTTGAAATGCGTAACCAATCTCATTGAGCGCGAACGAGAGCCTGGATTCGCCTCTCACTGAACTACCCGCAGTGCACTTTGGGCTTACCAGATCACCGCTCTCAAGTAACAAGCAGAAACATGTAATTAAATAATAGCTCTCTGTTATTTTGTTTTTCTTTACTTTGATATTAAATTTGGAGGAAAAACGTTTCGTTAACGATGCAATTACTTGTCGCAAGGCTTTGATGAGAGTTAAGGCCCGCAAAAATTAATGACGCACGACCAGGCGTGCAACATGCTTTGGCTGAATACGTAGGAAGCAAGATTTGCTATTGTTGCTAACGCTACATTTTCTTTGTTGTTTTTCGAGCAAATTCGAAGTGAAGTTTACACTTGAATACGACTTAATGGCTATAATAACCAATTTGTCGACTGGAATCGAAATTTTTGCTTTCAAAAAAACTTCATTAACAATCCTGTGAAGCTTTACATACAAAAGGTAAGGTATCAAATGAGTTATTCAGCTGTTTGTTTATCATCGTATAAGCCTTGCAACTCTATGTATATTGTTTGTGCCAGCTTGAATGTTGTTGTTCCGAGGAGTTGGCTTCATTCAAATGTTTTCCCTACAGGTTGGATTTGCTATTTATGTGGCGTAGTGTCATTTTGGTTTTCATTTATCTTCACTTTTTACCTGTTATGCCTGTTCGTCCTTCGTATGAGGAGTATTTAAACCAATATACAACGTTAACATCTTCCGAAAACGATAAATGGTAGTTAGATGATAAATACTCGTGCCTATTTCTCACTTGATTTTAGTTTGCGTTCTACAATTGAAGTGTTTTGTTGTTTGTGAAAGATTTCGTGATATTAACAAGAAAGTTTCTGATTTTAGTGCACCCAGAAGTTCGTTTTAAGAAAAATCTAGGAATAGCTTAGAAAAAATCTTTGATAAAAATTGGTAAATAAGTTTTATGGAGAAGGATAAGGGTAGTTTACAATGCAAAGAGAAAATATCGTTTTTGAAAGCACGAAATCTATTGCTGTCACTTAGTATTTTGTCACTAATTGCATTTTTTTATGATATTGTGCCAAGTGTCGGTAATGCCGAAAAATGATCACAACGAAAAAATAAATGAAAACAACGTAGTCGATTATAATTTAAGTTTATGTTGAATTCGTTAATATCAAATAGAAGGACAGGGAGTGCAGTAAAGAATGTTCAATTGCTAGAATGTTACTGCTGCTGAACACGAATTTTTATGAATCTTTTTTTGGGTAAGCAGTTTAAGAAGTGTTTATGATAAAAATGGTGTTCCCTCTTATTTAGATTCTGAAGTGCTGAATACTTTTTAAAAAATCTTAATGAGATGTAAAGATTTAGTAGGGCGTTCAGACAGAACCTTTGAAATTATTTAAGCCGAGTTCGACCAGCTGTGGATACTACAGATCGCAATTGAAAATATTAGATACACCTTTCTAACTGTGTTATGAGCATGTTACATTAGGTTTGTGGCAAATGTTGATAGCAGGATCTAGGATCAGAACTGAAAAAAATACACTGGCAACAGCCTCTCGGTCTAAAGTCAAAAGTAGTCGATGACGCATTTGAACTAATTTTTACAACAAATCTGAAAAGCAGAGTTTTCTTGTTTGTTGCTGTTTGATGCCTTTGCCATTTTTCAATTAAAAAAAAGTAATATGTAGTGTGAAAGTTTTTCTGTATTCCTCACATGCTCACCTTGTATAGCGTTCTTGAATTCTCGAGTTGCACTAAATAAGACTCCTGCGATTACTATCTCGTTGTAAGAATAAGCAAATTTCGCATTGAAGGACCTCGCCACAGTATAGCGAGAGTGAAGCAAACCGCGACGGCGACGGCAGCGAGAACGTGGCAAAACAAAAGATCTAATGGACAGAACAATAGCTCAGCACGTGCGTTTTGAAACTTTGTAAATTTCTCATCCGTACTCTGCAAAACAAAAACGTGAAACCATCAAAATTTGCATGATCTGAAGGAACGGAAACTCAACGGTGCTCCCATACGTTAGGCTAAAGTTGAAGTTTGGCGCCGTAAGAGATGGTAGACACGTTCAGCCATTCGCAAAATTTTAATCAAAAATATAGTTTCATTTTTTAATTGACCTGTTCCTCGGCGTTGCGATCCTGACTGCTGAATGTACCTAATACTGGCTTTTAGTGAAGAGTACATTAATTTTTCACTGAGTATATGCTTGTTGCGGTTAAATGCCTGGCTGATAACTACGAGCTGAAATGATTTCATTCTTCGTTAGGAGCCATTTTTACCTTTATTCAGGGGATTTTAATCTCTTCCTTTTTAAATTTAAATTTTTTTTCGGTTTGCAATTTTCTTCGGAAACCGTGCAGACTGTGAAAATTCTTCCCTGGCAACCTTTGTAGTAGAACTTGTAATGTAAAAACACAAGAATCGTCAAATATGATAAACAAGTTTAAGAAAATTCTAGAAAAACATCGAGTGTAACAAATAAACATTAGAATTGTTATTTATAACTTGAATTCATTAGTTTTCACAAACCAGTTGAGGCAAGATTTAGTCGGCACATAGGTCAGGTCATAGACAAAACGAAAATTTACGGAAAGAGTCGAAGAAAAATGAAGATTCCGTCAATTCATGGAGGGCAACGTTTTCTATCCAGATCTCTGTTTCAGATGTTGGGTTGCAATATGCCTAAGACTTTTCGCCGTCACAATACAAAATGATTAACTGTTTGAGTATGTTGTGTTTAAATTGCCTCTATTAATTCTTGGAGGAGGTGTCTACTCGATTTGGAAGAACAATATGATTTGGGTGACACTGAGAGATTTTTATGCAAGAGTTCTCACTGATATTCCTTCATCTTGGCAGTACGTGTCTCAAGGTTCGACCAAAATAATTGAATGATGTTTGCTCTTATTAAAAAAAAAACTACTTTGTTTTCACACTCCAGCATATTTTCAACCGATGGGTGATGTCTTACGTGACGTCTATTCGCCTTTTTTTCTTTCTTTTCTTTTTGGTTTCTATCCATGTTTGACTTAACTTAAATGCTTTGTTCTTTGCACCTATTGTGGTATCCTTTCTAAAGTTTGAATAAAGCGAGTGTCGGTGGAAACTGGTGAAAAATACGCTAGGTATTCACTTGGTATTTATGAATAAGAAATTAAGAAAAAAAACAAAACAAAACAAAAGATAATCATTGTTATGAACGAGCATTATTTGTATGAATATATGTTGACATTAACAACTTTTGCGACGAGTTATCACATGTGAGTTCTACTAAAAGAAATTCAAATTGCAAGTAGTGTCTGTCTTTAGGACAAACGAGCTGTGTGAAGAGGAAGAAGTTGGAGATGTCTATATTCTCAAGCTAGAATTTTCTTCGACTTCGTAGCAGGAGATAGTTCAAAACAAACTGGTACGTGACATTAACACGAATTGTTTGATAAACACCACCTTGCTAGTTAAACTGACGGAGAACGATCCGGAACCTTCGTAATGATAAGTCATCGTTCAAGAGCTTACTTCACCTGCTGGGTTTGGAACGAAAACTGAAGTAAAAACATGCAAAAATACCCACATGCGAATACTTATCATTCGCTCTAACATCAATTACGATGCAGAGGTTTCATTAATTACAAAATAGATTAATATCGTCTTATGTGGACCTCGCTTAACAATTTTTTTTTAATATTTGGTAACTGCATGATAAAATAGCATCTGAAAAACTCCGTTAAAAACCAGATATTTCCCCCCAGTTGCCCATAGTTTCAAAAGGAATCCTGCACAAATAACAAACTTTACTTGATCTTAGTGTGTTCGTTACTATAGTTTTCTTCTCCAGCGTCTAGTAGCATGTAATTAATGAATAATGTATCACTGACAGACGAAAATATTCAAATTCAGTCATCCCTTCTTGCAAATTTAGAAAACATGTAAACTTATTGAGCAAAACAAGCGAGTGACGGCCGAATGAAGATGGTCTCCAAAATGAGATGGAGAACCTAGTATTAAGGTTGTGCAGTGTCGATGCGTTTGGTAAGGAGCTTGATTTTCAACCCACCTGCCGTTATTTAGGTTTGTTTGGTGATATACTTTTTGTGTTATTTTGGTAAGTCAGCTGAAACTTATCTCAGTCATAACACCATATGTCGAAGTTCTGAACATAATTCATAATTTTTTATGATATACCAAACATTTTAGCGTAAAAAAAGTTAGAGTGAATAACTGGGAGTTCCTCCTTGCTAAACCTGTGCGACTTCAATGTACTATTTAACACTATCCGGATGCAAGCAGTGTTTACGGAATACAACGACATGCGGAGGTGTTTTGTCGATAAAGTTTGCCTTACAATGAGCGTGGAAAGCTTTTTACAAGGTGAAAAAGTGAAATATTATTCTGTGTATTCAGATTAATTTTAATTCGTTTTTGTATTCAGCCTGGCTCGGAATTATTGAATTGTAATCTAAACTGGTAAAAGCTTGGCACAGATAACGGGTTCTTACATGTGTAGTTATCAAGTTGAGGTGGAAAATTTAGCCTTGTTGCCTGAAAGATTTGTCTTTCACATCTGGAGCATTGTTTCGCCTTAATTGCCGTTGTACATCGAATTTTTCGGGCGACTTTGCTATATCACATATTTCAACCTCAAAAAAAAAAAATGATTAACAAGAAATATAGGAGAAAAACGGTTGAAATAATAGTCAAAAGTTCCGATGAGAGGAAATTGTCGACTCCTAACACTCGCTTAAGAATAGGTTTAGTAAAAAAAAAAAAAAAAAAAAAAAAAATGATACTAACTGATTCTGCCCTCAACACAGTACAGGTTAGTATTTATTATAAGATAAAGTTCACGTAATAATGAATTGCCAATCCCGAAGCATGCTTGTTGGCAGGTCTTTAGTGGTTAATTTATTTAAATGAGATTTACAAGATTATTATTGAGAAACTCGCTATGGCTTCCCACATCACGATACCGAAGCAATGTAAAAGCAAAGTATGATAGCAAGTCAATTTGTCCCTGTAAAATGCTACAGCGTTTGTTATGAAATTCGTCATGGAAAAGGAAAATAGTTTATCATAAAATATTTTTGAAGATTAAAGAGTAATTTGGTCTAATTCGTACTCTGCCAATGGAGATTCTTCAATCCAAAATTATTTCGAATCTCCTCTTCCGAATTTTTTTTCTAGCAAGACTAAAGACTTTAAGGGGTCATGATGTTCGTTAGTTGATTTTCCAAGAAATTGTGACTGGTTTAATCATTTTCGTGTGCGGGCTTACTCTGTCACCAAGTCAAGCTTATCTCTGTAGATTCC
The DNA here is from genome assembly GCF_964200805.1 of Pocillopora damicornis. Taxonomy (NCBI): domain Eukaryota; kingdom Metazoa; phylum Cnidaria; class Anthozoa; order Scleractinia; family Pocilloporidae; genus Pocillopora; species Pocillopora damicornis. The sequence goes on along the minus strand of NC_142682.1, from coordinate 8,214,790 downwards.
AACAATGAATGAAAATCAATTATTCAGCTACTATTGAGCAGGTTAGCATCTGACTTGGTTGAATAAATCAAAGGAATTGAATGGGAAGACATTTGTAGGTCTTTCAGTCGCGCTAGTGGTCAAGTTAAAACGGCTTGCACAATTCTTCAGATATCTCCCACAAACAGGTTAGGATGTTAGCTTCTGCCGTTTAAGTTCAGTGCTCATTATGCATGCGGAATGCAAAGGGTAGCTAGACTCGAAATTGGTTGCAAGAAATGGAATATAGTCTTTTTCTTCCTCTGTGATATCTATAAATTTGGGTTTCGCAGAGATTTGTCCTTTTTAAAGGTTATGGAATCAATTTCAACCAAGAATTACTTCCTGAGAGAAGTGTTACCCAAATGTTCATATAGACTTAAAATTATTTGTTTACTGAACAAAATGATTGCTTTTTAATATGACAGGTTAATAAATTTTGAAAATTTCAGTATTCCACTCAGCCAGTTTCAAAGTTTAATATCTCTCATTTCTTTGAACAAGATGGCGATCAAATACCTGCGCAACCTACATCAGGAATCAATTTCCTAAAATGAGCGTGACTGAACTCAACAAGGGAATATTATCGTGATAATAAGCGGTCTCATCTATATTTACTCTTGTTGGGCCTAATTCGCCGAAATTTAACAAGTCTTTACGATTTTTAATTAGAAGGTAGCTATCAACTAAAAATGCATGAAAATCCACACGACAACCGAGTTTAAACGAACTATGAGCTCTACCGTCTATTAATGATATCATTAATTTTGTAGGCAAACGGATCTCATTTATCAGGGGGTGTAGAGAACCTGAGCATCGTAGATAGTTCAAACAGAGTTGAAAAATTTATGAGGTATTACTTGACGCGTGCAATCCTTGTGGGACGAGGTAATTAAGTTGTGTACATTGGTTAGCTTTCTGAGCCTGTCATGATCAGGTTCCACAGCCTTTTCGCTATGAAAAAGGTATAGGCCTCTCTCCTGAGTAAGAAGATAACAATAATAAAATAACAACACCAGTAACAAGAAAAACATCGACCAGGCCACATTAACACCTGGGTAATTATAAGGTAAAGAATTGAATGTAAATCAAACCACTTGCTGTTTTAACGGCAAAGTTTTCCTTGAAACCACCATGATGACAGATGACAAATTTTGTAACAGTTGAATAATTCAACGTTTAGTTAATATGCTCATGTCACACCATATCTCATTAACCTTTTCCTTCTCTTAACTTTTCGGTTAAAGGATGTGGTTGTGATTTCATTCTCAGCGTTAATACCGGCACTTATGTATGTTTTATCATGATAAGAGCAAGACGATTCGAGAAAAAATTTATCACCTCCTGCAGAGAAAATGCAATCAATGCTATTAATTCCTAAGTAAACTTTGGGCAAAGCAAAGATCAATAGACCGGCTACAGTAGATCACGATGAATTTTTCCTTCTTTATCGGATAACACTGAACGTAAGCTTTTTAAGTGTGGTTCGAGTGGTTATCGATTCCGTGTAGGAAAGACTGCGATTTGCTTCACTTTAATGCTATTGATTTTGACTGTGTTATTATCAAAGAGCAATTATCGGATGTTAACACAGAGAATTCATCGCAAACTCGTCGCTTATTTTTGAGTTTTCTTTTACTAACGGTCGATTATTTATCAGGCACAAAATAACGATCTTTCGCCTCAGTGGACGGATGATTAAGGAGCCTGTCGATCTCGACTGACAACGATTAAACTCGATTGTTCAAACCTCCTCTACCGCCAATATTGACTCATGCAATTACGCCCGAAGAATTTAATAACACTAATCTATCCTGACTTGAGATTCTTCTCAGAAGTCGCACTTGTCTTAAGTTTTACACGTCATAGAGCTAAATGTATTGTTTAGTGCTAATCCAGCCGCTTCATTTTCCCATGGTTGTTGGATGTTACCGGAACCTTGACACGAAACTGTAGACAGCGGGGGACTGTAAACATCTTGCAAAAATCGCATGACTGCGTATTCAAAATAAGAGACTGCATTTTCTCGGTTTCAAGTAGGGTTGATCTAAAGTCGACGCTTTTATTACGAAGGTGAGTCTTCTGGGTTTCAAAGAACCCATTGTTCATTGTTCTGAATTGAAAGCTGACGGTGACAAATTTTACCTTTCTTCAAGAAGATTACCTCAGCTCATGTGCAGTGCCCCCTCAAATTATGTACTGAGATTAAAACATGCTTGATATGTTCCTGCTTGGGCTGTCTCTGTCATATTGATCACTTTCTTGATAAGCGTACTCTACTTTTACCTCGCTTTGATCGAGAAGAAGAGAATCATCTTACGTGTCTTATAACAGAGTGATTCACAAATTATGGTCGTACGAATTCAAAGTCAGCATTCGGTAATAATTGTTGCATCGTTAGTCATTGAAAGAGGGATTGAGAAAACAGTTTTTTCGTTATCGCTTCCGTGTATCCAAGGAAAAAAATTGATGATAATCAACTTAATTAAAATTTTTCAAAAGGCTTGAGCAAATAGACATCTTCATTGAATTAAGAGTTTTTTCAGCTAACGTTTTGAGGAATTACTCTTTGGCAAAATTTCTCGGTGTTTTACAGGTAAGGTAAGGAACACGGAACCCCTAAAGCACGGAACGGAAAACAATATGGTTACGAGCTATGAGAAAGGAGCTACTTTAGTCACGAACTGCAATCGAAAGGAAAATAGAACTCTTTTTAGCTCGATCTTAACTCACGATCAATCAGCAAAAATTAGCTTTGCTTTATCATTTTGAGCTGCATGTTAAAGGTGCACTTAGCGCAATGATAATTAAACTAAAATCCGGAGCCCTTTAGGGTTTCCAAAAAGGTCTATACCAAATATTTGACTGACTGAATCTGGAAAGAATTACTGAGATTACTTTGACGATTGATTACATGACTGCTTTAGTTTCTACCGTTGTTTAAACCTAAATTTTCGGGACGCATCCGTCGATCACCTGAGCATACAATGGTGTTATTGGATGTTGTCTCCAATCAGTGAGCCAGCGATTTTCGCTCTCTTGAACGTCAGCGAAAACAGCGTTTAGTTTACGCCGTTATTATAAAACTTTCTTACGGCTAAAGTGCGAAAATTTCCTGTAAAACTTTGGAAAGAGCATTTGTCATCTATTTACTTGGCGCGATCAAACCTGGGGCGGTTTAATTTATTTCTTCCTACTGATGTCAGTGGATGTCTTTGTCATCAAATTCTGAGAATTTAATATCGAATCTAATTGCTAATTACCTGTCGGTTTGACACTGAAAGTGCTGATTACCCTCGATGGTGAAAGGGTGAAGGAAATGAACTGCTAATCCCTCAGCTCACACGATATCATTGTTGATTTACGCATGGTGAACAGATCAATAACTCGCCTCAGCCTTCACTTTCGGGTAATAATTGATCTGCCAGTCACTGACAAATCGCCATATTTTCTCAACCTTATCTACTAATCATTTTTTCACTTAATTACCGAGTTTGATTTTTAAAGCCATTTTCAGTCATAACTGTCCAACTCGGAAGGCATGCAGTCTGCTATTTTCTGAGAACAAGGGTGGGCTCAATCACGCATGAGCGGAATATCATATATGGCTAACACAGATTGACGGTCGTACATGCGGGCAGTGCACAATGATTTGTCGGTAGATAGGTCACAGGGTGGATGCACGGCCAATGATAACAAAGACAAAAACTCTATCGAATGATGTAGATTGTGATACTCGGTACGGGAAAACTCGCAAGATCCATGCAGTTCGTATTGTGAACAAGAGAGATTCTAGGTCGAAAGTTGTTTAGCATGCCTAACTTTGGAAGTTAGTTAGGATAAGATTTAGACTTTTAACTGGTTCACCGAGCCCAAGTTTTTTATTTATTTGCAGTCGGTTGGTCCCTGCAGAAAATAAACCACCTCATATAAAATAATTTATTTGATTTCCTGTGACAAAACTGACTGGCATTCTGTATTGTGTAGTGCATAATTTGCGCCGCTGATACAAATTCTCTTGTTCAGCTTTGTTAACTGTTTTACATATCAGCTTCAGAATTTCAGATGGTTGAAGTCTTCATACCGTTACATTCCTGAAAGAATTTAATTGAAATATTCTTTTTCATTTCTACGAAAGAAGGAACCATTTAACAAGTGCTCGAGAACACTAATTTCAAGTGAAAAACAAAATAGTGTAACTGGTTTGTTGACCTTTTTTTGTTGCATGGGCGACATCGATTAACTTTTCACTTTAATGCACCGCCAGCTGCTTGTCAAAGGATAAAGACACAAACGACATTTCCATCTAAGTAATCTTCTCATATTCCTCTCCTTGAGCGGTTGTCATCTTTGAATTGAATCACGCATAAGTAGATCAAGTCGAGTCTTTGACAACAAGATACTTGTGGTCCTAATTCTCTCTGGAGACACAGCTTGACAACCTGTTTTAAGTCCATCGTCCTTTCGGAAAATTTTAATATGTCATTATTTCGCGAAATTGCAGAAAAATCTCTGGAATTTCCAGGTGCATATGTCGGTGTTTACTTAAACAGTTTACACATTCAAATGAATAATTCCATGCACTTACTCTCTGTGTGTTTGTTTTGTACGAAAATTCAACAGTGTCCTCTTTACTAAACCTCAGCAGCGTAACTCCACTTTAAACTTGGGAGTAAAACCTCTCGAAAATTGATTTAAATAGTAGTTAGTCATGTCAACATTTAATTAGATGTTTTATGAGCCGGTTTGTTTAACAATCCTTCAGACTGAAGTGCTCGGGAACACATCAGCACATGGTTTTAAGTTGATATAGCAACTGAAACACCAAAGAAATCTTGGTAACAAGGTTTGTGCTGCTGTAAGATAATCTTAATTATTTCCGAAATGTGCTGGTTTCAAATCAGTAGTTGTAAAATCTAAGAATCTCATCTCAGATGCATCGGCTAACGGATGAATATTTTGATTCTGCAGCCGAATGAATGGCAATGGATTTTGACTGCAAATGGTCTCCTATGACAACATCACAGGTACGTTACGATTACGTTGCTTGAGTTCTAATGAAAATATGTTCAAGTGATGTCAGAATTTACGCGAAATCAAGTTGAAAATAAACAAGCAATGATTTATCTAAACCTTTCAAAATAGTTACAGAAACACGGACAAAGTCTGTTTACAGCTTCGTTTAACCAATACCTTTCAAGTAATTGAACGCTTTTTAATTGACCGCCGTCACGCTTGAGTTTCTGTCGAGCCCCATGAGACATCGCTACCCAAGTCTATTAACGTTCTCGTGTTCTTTCTTTTAATAAAACCAATATCCTGAACACCCTATTGTAGGAAGCTAAAAGAACGACTCTCCTTTGTTTCTGAAGATCGTAATGGAGACAAGGTCGACAATATTCTCGATCGAGAGAGTGAACTTCATTAATAATATTGCACTTGACAGTTTGCATCTTCTTCTAAGCAAGTAAGATCGACGACAATAGCGGCCTCTCTCTTTAGTTTGTACCTGCATATTTTAAGTTTCAAAAGACTTCTAATTACAAATGCATTGTGTTTCTATTACCTCAACGAAATGAAAATGGGCAAGAGCTTGAAGCGTGAAGCTCTCAAAAAATTTTTGTGGGATCTAAAACCGACCAGGATCCAACTGTAATTGAGTAGAAGTTGCGTAAAATATCAGGTATACTTTCTCTTTTTTACTTAACTTATGGATTACATTAATAAGATCTTAAAAGCAGCCATCCCTCACCATCTTAGTTGATGCTAACAAGACTAAATTCTGTAAGTACTTATCCATAATTTTGATTAAATCTGTTTCCTGTCGAAGACAGAGGAAAACATTTGTGGATTGCAGAGACAAAGGAGTGGTTATTCCGGTTGATTTCTGTCCGTGGAGTAGATATGCGTGCGTCACTTCCAAGCCAATAAGACGTTGTCATGATGTTCATTCAGTCAGCTCTAAAAGTTACAAATGTGAATATTTGGTTTGCCTTGTGTAGATTTTATGCTTAAATAAATTTGTAAAGCGAGTTTGTTTTACTTTTTGCATTAGGCATTTTGGCAAGAGATGTCGGGGGATCGTGACATCATGAGAACTGGAATCGCCGAGAGGGTTCAAGCCGGGCGCTCGCCACCGCTTAGAAGACGAAGAACAAGGGAATACATTCCAAACTCCAGATCAACACAAAGACAAGGTTATCTGGATCAAAACTTGCACGAAAGCAGCTTATTCAGTGATGAATTGACTTACGGAACCCGTGATGCTAGTGAGCGTCTTTATCCCGACGAGAATATGACCAATTTTACTCGTTCATCCAGCGAAAACCAACACCATTTGCAGGACATTTTACGAGTGATGCCCGAGAACTCGCACCTGAGCGAAAGGTATCAGATACTCAAAGCGGAGAATAAAATACTCCGTGAGCGTTTGCAAAATGCGCTACAAAGGGAAATGAAGGCACTTAAGACATTTAAAAGACTTGCTAAAGAAAACAGGCAACTTAAGCTGAACTTAAGAAAATACGAGAGAACATTGCTTGGATTCTACGACGATGACACAGGTACGCGGTCTATTAGAATTAAAATTTTGTAGTGTTGGGAAAAATTGCGATTCTACTGCCCTGAATTTTTCACCGGCTTTAAAAAGGGAACAAGCAAATGAACAAGGAACCTCTCTCAGTCAACAAATTGTACCTGCGATTAGCGATTTGCGTTTTGTTTGTTTACAACAAAAATGTTTCGCTCAGCAAACAAATTCATTAATGAAGTATTCGTGATAACACCTGACAGCTTCAAAAGAAAATAACATTAATTGTTTGTGTGGCTTGCTTGCAATAGTTCCGCTTCTAATTATGTATCAATGGTGTCATTTTTACCCACTTAAATGTTCCTATGAATGCATCGGTCATAACACGTTTTTTTTCTTTGATTAAATCTAAACGAATCAAACTGAATAGAGCGGCGCACTTTTATTTCCGTAATGTATTCAAGTAACTATTGTTTGCGTCGTGAATTCTCAAATCAGCCTATTTCACATTCGGCACGGAGAGAGAAAGCGGCAAAAGCGAAGATAAAATCTGCGGTATTGTATCTTCAAGAGTTCAACTTTTGAGCTCTAAGACTATGTACGATGTTGATTTTGACACAGTTTAACTCGATGTACTAAAGAATATTTCTATCGGTCACTTATATCGATATGATTGGAAGCCTAACAAACTTTTTCACGGTCGAGTCCAGAAAACATGATAAAAACCTCTGACAAAGAAATCTTTTGTGCCTGGTAACCACTGCGCTTTCATCAGTTTGGTAAAATTGTATGAGCACTTTTTCCACTTTTCATTTGTTTTTGTTGTAAATTTTGTTTTTTCTTGATACCTCTTGCGCGCTAAACGCCATAGCGATCTTCGCCATAGCCGGATAAATTGAAATCTAATTTAGGCAATAAGCTTCTTAAGCAAAAAATCTTATGGAAATTTCGCTTACATTTTTCCACTTTTGCAAACAATTATCGTAATCGTATTTCACCTTCTGTAAGTAAAATTAAGGTGTTCTGCAGACACGTTTCCAGAATCATATTGTTTAAGAATTGGTATGAATGTGGAATGAAGGAAAAACGGTGATTGGGTGAAAGGATTGTTTACTTTGTGAACTTTTCAGTTGGGCTGATCCCTACGAATCGTGGTTTATTCGTGTGTCATTTTTGGAGTTACAGCGAAGGATTTTTTTAGGCTGAAATATGCTATCCTTAAAATTTACGTAATGTGTATCTCAGTAAAACTGACGATTTGGCTCAGTGAAACCCTTCGCTTCATTCAGTTTAGATTCAATCTAAGATAGTCAAATAAAGGAACGAAGGCACACAAGGGATTTGAAATTTGCTCCAAAATCCATCTAACTTGCGGTTCTTTCATTTTATTTCTGTTCATTTATTTCTTTTGAAAACCATTTCCTGTTTTTTATCACTTTGTGCTGTAGCTCAGTCTTTGTCTCAGACCACGTTCCAACCAGCGAGTGTTTTTGAGACGTGAGCAGGATATTTTGATCTTTGATCGACTTATTGTGCGACATGAAAGACTTGATCCAGAGTAAATCTTTCGAAAACAAATGTTTTGTCAACAGAACTTAAAGTTTCCTTGGATCATTACATAACTTACGTCACTTAGCAGTTTCCCTTATTAAAGTGGAATTTACTCAAAGCCCTTAACAGCAAAAGTACAAAGCGACAGATAGAAGAAATTGCTTATATAACAACCTGAAGTCACTTTGCGATGGTAATTCATCATGCCTCCATAACATTAAACAAAACTTCAACATATTTTGAATGCAAATTGCAAAAAAAAACAACAACAAACAACAACACATTTTGGATCAGATGCCAGTGACTATGTTCAATTGCCTCCTGTACCTTGCGGGGAAATAAAATGTTCAGAACGGCTAGTGTCGGAATGAACAGACGCAGAGCCGTGATGGTCCCACCACGAACTGCTGATGATCATGGAGTAATTAAACTAAAACTTCGTGCTGTAAGGTCGCAGAGTGTGGCAGGGTTACATTATATTTATCTTACAGCTGAAAGGCCCCAGACAACCAGCGAACGCTATTCTGTCGCACTACTGGCAGGTGATCACGATTGAACTGATACATGTAAAGATATGCACGTCTTTATTAACCAGATGAGTTCTTTTCATATCGTTTCATCGTAAAATATGCTCTAAAACATTGTTAAGATATTATACGCCGCATAATTTTCGAGAAAGAGGAAACGAAGTAATCTCAACTTTTAAAATATTGGATTTCTTTTTTGGCTGATTTTGGATCAAGTCGATCTCTTAAAAACAATGCAAAACAAAAGTAGGAAGGGCTTTTTCATTTTATTTTTTACGAACAAACGCGACCACGAACATATATTTAGCAATTCAACTATTATAACAAGACCATTTTACTTTTAGTCTGTAGACTGTGGAGTGTTTACGTGTCTGTGCATACATTTTACGATTAGGGATTCATTGATTAGACACATCCCTTTTTATGCCACGAGCGTATAAGCGTATAATTAGCATGTAAAATTGAATTCTCTCTAAAGCCTTGGCCTTGATTGTTCAAAGGTTGGATAACCCTATCCACAAGATAAATCTCTATCCGGTGGATAGCGCAGTACATTTTATAATCACTTATCTGCTGGATAGCGATTTATTCGTTGGATAGCGTTATCCGCCCTTTATACAACGGGGCCCTAATCTTTGTAATATTTTCTTTTTTATGTGCCAAATATTTCCAGATCGTTCAAAATCACTCGTTGCCCCTGAGCTGTAAAATAGTTTTATGACGCACAGGGAAGTTTAATTAGTCATGGCTTTGTTTTAATGATAACAATTACGTGATTAGATGATAGTCAGTTGTACCTTTACCGCAGACCAATTATTGTGATCTTAAATAGTCATTAGCCCTTAAGAAGAGTGTGATATAAATATTCTGGACACAAAAACTTTTTCTGTTTCAGTCTCAAGTACTGGGCTTCGTGAAATATTCTGTTCTCCGTTTGCGCGGTCCGTTTCTGTATTTATGTCATGTAACTTTGGCACATCAGGACAATTTACTATTGTATTTTTTTTCGCTTACCGCACGAAAGGCTCATTTGCGATAATGAAAACTGTAACGATCGTCCATTGACCATGTATCGTCCTGACTGACATGCCAAAAACTTCGTTTTAGTCCCTGATTTCTGGAATAACGAAGAGCCAACTTGCATTAAATAATGGTCCATAATATGAAACTTGCAATTGTCTGTTGTGGCATAAATGTGAAACAGCTATCAATATCTGTAGAACTGTGTGTTTATTAATGTTTATGCCACTGTGGTATTTCTTGAATATTCTATGGACTCGATTAACAGGCCATGTTTACTGCTTCGCCAATGTTGCACATAGAGAGAAGCACCTACATGCCGCTTCGGTCTCCAAGGGTCTTGAAAGACTTGACCACAAAGTATCATCTCATGCTTCATTAAAACTACAATAGGTGACCTCGATAAATTTATGAAATAGCAATAATATTTTAAAAAAAGGAAATATGATCCCTTTATTTTTTCAAAGTAAAAAATCTCCATATGAGATACCTTTAGCCACTTCAACGGCAAACTACGTGCAGCTAGTTTAGAATATAACTTTAACGCATCGATGAGGATTCTCAGAGACAAATTGTTTGCGTTTGAAACAAATCAGGTGTTACAAAGTCTTAAAGTTTTTATTCTTTTCTCAAAACGGTTTTCAAAGTTTTACGTTGAATCGCATGGCTCCTATCTGTGATTCTATTTAGATTCAGACCACAGTGAACATCCAAAAGATCCAGACTTTGGCGCCAATCTAACACAGGAAGACAGCACAGTGTTACACGGGGAGGACCTCTGCAACGGGCAAGAATCGCCAGAAAGAGACTGCAATCAGACACCTCAGCCTTTAAAAGAAACTAAGAGTACATCCACATCAACTGAGGATATAATTTTAACGGGTAAAGAAGATAAATGCACATCAACGGATGATTTGGAAATTTTTGGACTAAAAACGGAGTCTGCTGAAAGCTCAGACACTGAGAACAACGACGACAAGGTGCCCGAGTGTGCGGGACCTGAGTACCATGCTACAAGTCTTATTGAGGCAAGTAATAACGCATGCGCAAGGCGTGAATACCCAGCTCCAAATCTGACTGATGCAACAAAAGTACAGTTCTTGCAATCTCAGTTACTCGCCATGCGAACACAAAGTGTACAAGAACGAAGGAAATTCAGCGATACTCGACGATATTGGACGGATCCCGTGATAGCTAACAATTTAGGTGTGAAGGAACTGAAAAGGGCGTCCAGTTCACCGAGCTTACTGGGTGAGTCAGCTATTTCCTGAGCAGCGGTTACTAAAGTAGATGTAAACTTGTTGTCAAACAACATAGAGTCAGCAGAGGGCGTAGGTTTCAGATGGACTCACTATGAAATCCTATACCTTCCCATCCAGACCACTCATTCAGCTTAATTAATGTTTTTAAAGTTATTTCTTGGAATTTGAGGAGGTAGTAATAATGATAATAATAATAATAATAATAATGATAAAGAGTCAAACAAGAATACGTTTTTAGTTATTGGAAGATCCTGAGTGCGATAAAGGATGCCAAATTGTCGCATTCTGTACAGATTCTATACAGACTATACATTCTATTTGCTCATGATGAGAAGAGATTATAATCTCTTGATGTTGACTAAAGTTTTTAAAATAGTGTTTCACCAACAGATAAAGCGATGTTCTTTGTGGTTCAAATAGAAACACGTTTAACAATAAAATTTCATTTTGCAGATGGGTGTGGCGAGAACACAACAGAGAAAAAGAATCTCCATCGTAAGGATGCTGCGTCGATCCCAAAACGACGCGTGTCGGACGGCAATAATCCTTTCTCATCTGATTTTATTCCTCGGTCGCGACCATCGTCATTTAATGATGGTGAGCTTAGCACAGTCCCTGAGGTGACTATTTCTCAAGATGAAGAGTGTAATGACAGTGAAGACAGCTCCAGATCACCTTCTCCTAATTCAAGGGTAGGGTTCATCTTCAACTTCAGAGTCACCCTTGACGTCTTATTTTTCTTTAATCAATGATTCTAAGTAATATTGTCTTTTCTTACCTAAAAAAAAAAAAACACCTTTAAGAACTGAAGCAAACAGCGGTCTTTATTTTGTGTATGTCAACTCAATTATAAGGTATCTCGTTTTACGGGTCCGTTAAGCTACCTTCTCAAACTCATTAATAATTCATGCTGAGAAAACAAAGGAAATTACAACCGTAAAGGAGGTTTGGATATGTGATCTTAATTATCATAAAATTTGGTGAACTTTTGCTTTGATTTTCTCCTAGAATCATTAATGGTTTGAGAAGCTATATCAAACATTCGAAAGGGTGTTTCATCCGATATCCAAACACCTTGAAGTTGGTTAAAAAATACTCGGCTGAGTCTCATTTTTTCAACCAGTTCTCAGTGTTGGATATCGGATGAAACACTCTTCCTCGTGTTTGATATATTACGTGACCTTAGAGAAACGGCCTCAGTTCTGATCCTTTCCTGATCCACTTCACAGCATTCTCAAGATGATCTGGCGTCAAGCTCCTCGTCGCCGGTCCCCTCTCCCATAAGCGTGGAAAGTCCAGCTTCCCAAAGATCACCGCGGGCGTCTCCATTCATTCTGGACGTAGACTCCGTAATTAGTGAAAGGCACCAGGTGAGGGACCTATTTTTCTTATCATAACGCTGAAGTTCTGGCATCTTTGACCCATTAATTGCAACAGAAAGTCGAATAATCTTTTCATAGATCAGTTATTTTTAATTGACGAATGCAGTTCAAATCCTAAAATATAGTAAAACACGGTGATTCCAACTGGTTGGTACGTGGCAAGGCAGATCGAAGCAGCATATGACTGTTGGCTGCCTTCAGTTTTGTTCTTTTACTAACGAACGACAAAATGCATGAATCAGCTTTGATTTTAATCCACTTACTTCTTCATATCAGTAGAAAACTACGAAAAGTTGTCTTTATCATCAAAATGCAGACATTTCCCTTTGAGTACATTGAAACTTTGAAACAGAAAGAGGAAAATTCCTTTCTGATCGTTTCCCATCAACTCCATGCTCCACCCCTCTAAAAACAGCCGAATAAGCAGAAACATGCGTGTCTTAAGAATCACTTCATAGCTTTCTAAAAAGTTTTTATAGATCGCCCTACACAGGTTTTTTTTTTTTGATACGATAACAACATCTTGTTGATGGGAAAATACAGATTCATGACACAGAAATTTTAATTTCGGCCCGCCGACTATTTTCTAGAAACTTCTGGCCGAGGCTCCAGCCTCACCCAGTCCACAACCAAGTCCAGCCGGAAGCCCTCAGACAAAAAGAAAACTGGCTCATACAGTATCACTTCCACAAACGTCAGTTCATCATTACTTGGGTATGCAGGGACAGAGCAAAGACACTGTGGACAAGAACGACCCACCACTAACGGTACATATTCGAGTTATCATTTGCGTTTGTTTCCGTTAATAGAATACTCGACTGATGTTATGGTATCGCGACGAGTATTGTACTTTGACCTGAGAAATTTTTCTTTGCTTGCGAACGGAAGTTGAAAGGAGAATCACTTATGTCCAGGATTCAAGAGGCTTTTAGAATTTTTTCAATTTTTTGAAATTTTCTTCAATCCTATTTCCCCTCCATCTTTCTTTCTTGACTTTCCTTTAATCTGAAATTTGAGAGCCTGAGCATGTAGTGGAATGATGTTAACTCTCAAACTCCCATGAGTGATATAAACATAATTTTTCCTTACAATATCAAGCAGACAAGTGATGACAATAACAAAAAATATCGTATAGGTGATTATTAATTGATCCAATACCATATTCTCCGAACTAACATCATTATAATTGTATGGAAGACAGTGTGGAAAATAACTAATGAGATCTTGGGAGAGAAAGGGTTTAAAGTAATTTAAGAACTGTCTGTCAAATTTTAGCGCCGGTCAAGAAGGAAGTCAATTGATGACGATGAAATCTACGTCAAGAAAAACCGTCAAACGTCTGTGTCACTGGTAAGAGAAACGTTACTGTTGGCGAATGCCCCTCTTCAGTAAAGCTTAACTTTTAGCTCGACTGCCTTTTTTCGTCAGAAATTCGAAGGTGACATCGAAAGAGAAAACGCCGAGAGTCTGGCAGCAGACATTGCAGAGTTTCTAAACAGCCGCAAGAAACGATCCCGAGCGGATACAATGCCGGTAAAAATACACTTGAACTCTCTCTTTCCTGCTATGTATACGGACAAAGTAGATTACATAAAGGCCTTTGATCGGGCGTTCTGTTCATCATGAAAGGACGGTTTCAGCGACCACCTTAATTACTCTGGATAAAATTCTTAAGTATAAAAACTATTGCTATAAATTCCGGCTTCGCATACATCATTTGAAAAATATTTTGTTCATTTCAGAGCCCGCGAAACTCAAGAGAGGAGGAACTAAAAGGAGAAAATCAGTCAGCGGACGAAGAGTAAGCAATATACTATTTAAGTTCTACATAAGCAATCTATTATTGAACCATCAGAAAGTTTGACTGAAAAATAATTTAAGAAAGAAGAAAAGGTCAGCCAAGTTCGCTAAAATGCGACTGTTCTCTCTAGTAATGCTGTCTTCACTCCAGCGCGTTCAACGCGCGCACGACGAGGCTCCGCCGTGGTGTCCATGCCTGGGGACCACTATCAAATGGACCTTCATGTACTCAATGTTACAGGAGAGGGGATTGGTAAGAAAAAACAAAGAATGCATGATCCAGCCATGTTGTACTGCTACAGTACATTATTTAATAGTAACCCTAGGTAGATCTATAGTCATACAACTGAAAGGATACATACTAACACGCATGTGGATAATAAACATGTGGATAATACATGGTGAAAAAAAGAGCCGTTTGATGATTCGATATTTTTTATTTCATTTTTGCCAATCCATTAATTCACATTCAATACTTTCTCTTTCAATGAAAATTCACAGGTAAATCGACATCTTAAGTTGAAGTTTCGACCCCAGTTGTGGAAATGAAGAACAATAAAAGCTATGAAAACAAACTTACATGAAAAAGGGGCGATTTATTTTTCGTTAAGCAAGCCTAAATGTCTTCATGAAAGATTGTCAAACTACATTAGTTTCAATGAATTTAAATGAAAATCTCTAAGTTCAAGGAAATTCATAGGAGAGATTAAAAAACTGCGATGAAAAAGGTTAATGACCTTGGTAAATGTGAGTCGGTTACTATAGAATCTTTTAATCCTTTACACCCTAACAACAGTATGTATATTCTCCACAATCCTCTTTAAACACTTCCTGTGGTATTACCACTGGAAAATTTGTCAAACAATCAGGAGCTTATTTAGTTAACGATCATATTCAGGGTGATATTGTAAGGAAAATTAGATGACAGTCATCCGTATGGGTTTAAGAATTATTTAAGACAGCGAAAGAAAAAACTGAATTCGTGAGAAGCCATTTAATAAAAAAATTAATTTTCTGTTACAATATTATTCACACTTTTCGTAAGTAAAAAGAAATGACCGGAAATAAGCACAATTATGATGTAGACCTGGTGTGTATTCTGTTCATCATTTTACTGCATCGAACTTGACATTTCGTAAACAAAAAAGGCACATGAGATTATGTATGTACTATTATATATCAGATTATGAAGCAATTTTTTGTCAGCCAATAGGTCAAGGAGACACGATAGAAAGATTCTGGTTTTCTAAAGTATTTAACAAGAGTTCTAGCTCTGGAACATTCTGTACAATGGCCAAAGCGGAAACACCGTTATCAGCTTACAAGTATATTCGTGGAATGTCGAGTGTGTTTCGAACCACAAGAGCAAATTGCAATGGAGGATAACTCATGTGAACGCTCATTATCAGTTTTTATCCATCCTAAATTGCTTTGTCTGAAGATTCCACCATTCATTTTAGTTTTAATGGTCTTTGGGTTTTCTTGTGTTCTATATCAATTAACTATACTTCTGCGATGCGCCTCAACTAAATATTGCTTTTTTTAGCGGTGAAAGCGTTTTTAAAATTGCATGACGAACCCCCAAAGCTGATCAAATTTGCAAAGTTATGATCACGTTTGATAACCTCTCGGTTACTATAAACACGGAGAAACAAAGTAATTTAAGAACTGTCTGTCAAATTTTAGCGCCGTTCAAGAAATTTTTTAATTTCATCGTCTTCCGCTCTACGTTCAGAGGAACTGGTTTCCGATCGTCCGCTATTATTTCTAATTATAGAGAGATCGTTACCTAGAAAGTTCGATTTTTCTCTGAAACTTCATAGAGCTGACCGCTGGTGACCGTTGTTCAAGTTGTAGTTAGTTATTGGGAAGGTTTCGCTTGTGAACGTGAAACAGTAATGAAACATGGGTTTCATCGGACGCGTTATCAACACTAATTTGCAATTCTGTGGTACGGTATCAGAATCAACAAATTACCTTAATTTGCTAGAATCGAAGGACATGCTTAATTTTTTGTACTCTTTTTTTAACAAAAAGGAAAGACACTGAGTGTTATCCGCGAGAAGAAGGAGCTCTCAGGATCATCTACATCTCTCAACAGCATAGGTTCGTAAAACAAATCGATTTAAAGCATAATGTATGAATTATCTGCTGAAATGTCGCGACTAGTCTTGGGATTTATGTAAACTTTTTGTCTGTTAGTACTGTCACACGAGGTTTATTTTGATATGAGCTTTGCCGACATTTCTGTGAGGACTGCTGACACCAGAGCTTATATTTCTCTATATTTCCTTTTTACGATTGCAACTATATCCTGACCAAATTTATGAATATCTGTTTTCAGACCCAGATAAGAAATCACGATGGTCTATTCTAAGAAGAAATAAGAAAATGGTAATTATTGGAAACTGTTTTGATTTCAATCGACTTCCTCTACGTTATTGATACTGCCCGGCGTTTTACTCGACATTAACCTTTTTTGCTTACTTTGATCTCGATAGTTGCTACTCAAAGATAAACAACCCAGACAAGGGGAAGATTTCAAAGAAAGTTTGGCTCGCATGAGGGACAACCCAAAAGCCATTGTAACGCACGAACTGGCTGAGTTTAAGGTTAGCAAAGCATATGAATTGGTTACGGCCATCAATTTGTTTTGTTATTTTTAGAACACCCAAACGTGACACTGTAGCCTTTATCATGTCTCGAGTGACACTTTAAAAAAGATATTGCAAAATACAGATAACAAACTCATGATCACGTATTCAAACTTGACAAACGGAGTACAAAAAGTGAATGTTGGTCCCTAAACAATTGAACGGTGTTCTTAATAGAGTCGGATATTTTGGTGAACTTTTTTATTTACAAAATAAGAAAGCCAATTGTATCTTTTATGCAAGACTTTTTGTATAACTGTTGTCGATATAGTCACTCAGGGGCATTGAATCAAAGTTCCTGTGATACCTTTAATCTGGGTAATCTTGTTTCTCTAAACTCACTAAGCCAATCTTATCCGCACTGATAAACTACATACATGAAGATGATTGCTGAGAGAGATCATTTAAACGGCCTCGTTTGCACGTTTGACACAAACATTTACGGAAATGGCCCAATTGTTGAGAGGCAGAAGGGGCTGGCCACTGAGTCCTAAATTCATTCCATTACTGCGTTAACAATTCTTGGCTTTCAGCGAAAGCTTGGATTTTTGTCAAACGGTTCCTGTGTTCGACACTTTTACCCTAGCGCGCGATAAAGGTTTTGAATTAGTGCTAATTGTTTTTTTTTCAGTCGTAAATATTTCATATACCTCATCGCATGCCAGTCAATACATGTCTTAAAAGCAACAAACTTTCAAAAGTGTGGTTGTGTTTGTCATTTGAAGCTGAATCAATCTACTCTTTTGTTGAAAAGACATTTCATCTCAACAAAAATTAGGGCATTGAGACGTGATGGACCTTTTCGCTTTTCAGTGATTACTACAAATCGTCCGTGAAGTGAGACAAATATCTTTAAAAATCGGTTATTTTTTTTAAACTATTTTTTTCTTTTAAGATATCAGCAACTTCCTGCATATTTTAGCACCACTCCCACACACGGATACACATACCCACACGCAAAATTCTAGTGCTGTTTTTTCTTACGAATTCTCGTAATTTTTCAACATCAAAATATTCATGCAGCAAAACTGTTGATAGAGAATAATTTCTCATTAAGGATGAGAATTCTGAACTGTCATGACAAATTCATAAAACATGAAATTACGATCTCGTCCTGATTTCATATAATCATAAATTTAATTTTCCGCTCGGCGTTTTCTTGTTGTGGCAAACTTAAAACACTTCAAAAATCAATTGATGATGCTATGGGTCAAAGAAAAAAATCTGAATAAAATCTAAAATCTCCGAATGTCTTTTTAATTCACAGAATAGTCACTGGACGCAGCTTATGGGTCAGAGCACAGAGAACTGTCCGAGGAGGCCTCGGTCTGATGGTATCAGAGCGCTGTCTGATCATGAGACCAAAAGACGCGAAGCAGTATGGGAACTGTTTCATAGCGAGGTCATTTACCTGATGAGTCATCTACTGGTTCTTAAAGAGGTAAGACTTCTCTGCGTAAGGTTTGCAAGGAATTACCGGGACCCAAGGCGTACTTATTTCATTCCCTGCCGTTATTTTGCGGACCTGTCATAAAGCGTCGCGGGGGAAGGCGGGGGGGGGGGGGGGGGATTTTGGTTGTGTCACGATAACATTTATCAGATCCTCCTATAGGGCTCCGTAATACTCTTATGGTCCTCTCCTAGTTGACCGTTAATTCTTAGTCAATGGCAATGACTGACCCCCCCTCGGTTTCTCCTGAGAACCGTGCGATACCCTCCCCTCAAGGCGATAAAAAAATGACTGGTTCCAAATATGTCTGAGTACAACCTACTGGCTTCATACAACACTTGTTGTTTCACATATTCTATCTTTCATTCCCCTTAACTTCAGCAATTTCAAAAGTTCCAGTGGTAAAATTCTATTTTCTAAGAAATCTTCTCACCAGTTGTGTTCTGAAATTGAATTTTATCACAAATTTTTTTTCTATATTTTCTATTTGTCATTGTTTCATTTTTCATCCATCACCACAGGTGTTCCTTGAACCTTTAAAAGAGATCCAGCAAATGGCGCATTTACAGCATGTGGACGTCAATAAGATCTTCTGTAATGTTCAGGACCTGTGTGAGGTAAAACCAGTAGGACACTTTGGGTTCCTTTATACCAACAGTACTCCTAACATTCCTCACTTCAAGGCAACAAGCTTTGAACTTGAAAGCTGAATAAGCACACTTGTTACACGGATTTACCTTCCCTCTTTCAAAGGGAGGAAAGTTTTTGGGTTTGTCTGATGTTCCGAGAAATCTATCGATCAAAGTGTACGATATTCTAGCAGTAATAACTATAGACAAGAGAATATCACTTGAGACACTTTTGTGAAGGAAACATAATTGGGAAGCTGAAATAAAGCTTGACATTTAATTTTTACGGAGAAAGATCCAGGGTCAGAAAAAAACTCACAGTTGCATTGTTTCAGGGAAGCATTGGCTCGTTCACACGCACATACAAATATTGAACTTAAGATTACACTGTAACGATGACTCCAAGTATCGAAGAAGTATTATTCTTTAAGAGGGACACCATATTCATAATTCTTGTAAAAACACTTTCATCGTTTGACCGTGTTATAAATTTCCTTTTCATAACATTCGTTTTACAGGTCAGCACTCGATTCGCAAAGAATCTTCTGCGTGTATTCCAAAGTGAACAACCCACACAGTTTGGAAGTACTGCTTCTGTTGTTTCGGCTTTTACTGAGGTTGGTATTTCTACCATATTGCCTTTCCTACTTTGCTCTCATTCCATTTTGTTTAACTGCCTTGTGAGACCTCACCTTTGTTTTCTGTCGTTTTTCCTTAACAGTTTAGTCGAAAGGTTCACCCGCAGTATCAGCGATATTGCTTGAATTACTCCAAAGCCCTTAGTTATTTGGATTCCCTGAAGAAGGACGAAGACTTCCAAGAGTTTATTAAGGTAAAACTTAGTTTTCTGCACTGCATTTCGAATTTTTTTCCACGTATAAATCCTGGTTATCCAACCCAGAAAGACTTCAGTCTTTCAATATTTATAGTTATAAATCACGTGAAAGCAACAGTAGAAAAGGAGTTTGAGGTAGCTTGATAGTGAGCGATTGGTTCATTGGCCCAGAAATTGTGCGTCGTGTACGTACGATACGGACGCAGGGGATACGTAAAATGATAGGCAAGAAACAGTATTACTCCAGCCTTACTATTTTGACAACTTTTTTTTCGTTTACCATTTATACTTGTATTCATCTTTAGTGGTGTGAGTCCGACAGTAGATGTAATAGACTCCAAATCACAGATCTTTTAGTGGCACCACTCCAACACCTTACAAAATATCCTCTGCTACTCAAGGTATGTATTAGAAGCATTTAAAGGAGACTTTTTCTCTAGCAACCATAGTATTTTTCCTTCTATCCTTCAAACGTATGAATGAAAAGTTACCAGCTGACACGTCTTAGCTTCTAAGAGTAACCTAGCCGTTAAAATCGTCTTAAAATGCGCTAAAAGTTCAACTACATTTGAGACATGTTGGCGGCGTTCTTAGTAGAATTAGCACCTTCGAGAACAATTTTCGGAAATGGAGGTTACGGTTTGATATATCAAAATGCGGTCATTGTCATAATATTTTAAATACCTTTTAGTAGCGGACATGGAAATGATATAGTTTCTGGGATATACTTCTCCTTTAAAATAGACATGAGTACCGAAGAAATAACTTTTAAATTCATGAACAATCTGTCACTGAATCGGATGATTCTATTTTACTTACAGAACATCAGAAAAAGAACTGCTGAGGGAGATGAGCAACATGGTTCTCTTTCGTCTATCATCA
This sequence comes from Pocillopora damicornis, assembly GCF_964200805.1. Lineage (NCBI taxonomy): Eukaryota > Metazoa > Cnidaria > Anthozoa > Scleractinia > Pocilloporidae > Pocillopora > Pocillopora damicornis. The sequence continues at coordinate 8,194,251 of NC_142682.1, read as the reverse complement.
AAGCAGTAGAACTTTCAATACGTAAGTAAATGTATTTGCTGGTTAATTCACCAATTCTATTGCGACAGTACGAAATGACATTGATTCAGAACATGACATCCAATTCGGGCTCAATTTTTTTCTTGCAGAGGAATTAGAAGGCAAAGTGAAGTCCCGCGCAAACTATGAAAGATTACAAGAACTTCAAAGTAGTTTAGTTTGGCCTTCCATTACTGAGCTGGATCCAAAGACATATGTACCCGAGGTGAGATGTTGTTATTGATTTCCAGAATAACTGAGACAAAACGCATGCTCAGATTCTTTCGTCGAAAATCTATCGTTTATTGATGAACTCATGGCTTCCGATAAGAACATTAAACCGCACGTTCAAATGAAAGTTCCTTGTCATAGGGGAAACACCCAAACACTTTTTCATGTTGCCCTACAGTTGAAAACTACCAAATGGCTATAGTCAATCATAAACGGAAGAGATAACATCATTTTCCATCATATCCATTCAAGATAACTCACAAAAACATTTTGAAAAAGGAAAACAGAGGAGTTATAATTATCTGCCTCTTAGTTGTCTTTGGATGATAACTTCGTTTTGTAAATATTCTGTTTTTTTCTGTGTAGTTTTTGAGAGGAATATTATCAAAGCAACCCTGTGAAAGCCTATTAGCAAGTCCAAAAAGACAACTGCTGTACGAAGGACCTCTCATGTTAATTGGTAAGTTATCGCCTAAACTTGTACGTAATTACTCACTGGCTCACAGCGATTTCTGAGCCGAATACTCATGGAGAACTATACTATGAAATGTAACTGAAACATATGGCAAATCCCAGACAGAATTTGATTAATTAAAACATTCTGACTCGGCAAACGAAAAGCAGAACGATTGTGTTTGGTTGAAATGCTCAGTTAACACACGTACCCAACTTCTTTCGATGCCTTATTCTCTTTCAGAAAACGCCAAAGTCGATGTTTATGCATTCCTGTTCGACGACATGCTTCTTTTAACCAGATTCAGAAAACTTCCTCTAAAAGTAAACAAGGTATGAAACGAGAAAGAGTTTGTATTATCTTGTATTTGAAGATTTCGCAATTTATTCTATTCGGGAAGAAATGAGAGAACATCAAAATTTTATAACCCTTTATCTTAGCATGTTGTTGATTATTGTTCATATCTTTCATTTGATCAGAAACTGAATCTGGCCGGAATGACAGATAGTCCCCCACCCACTCCTCCCGTGGTCAGACGCAGCATGTCGGGAGCGCAATACACAGTTTACAAACAAGTACGTAATTCAAAATGCGTAAGACACATTATCTTTACTCCTAAACTTCATAGCTGTGCTTTAATAGTTCTCTCTGTTTAAGATAAACAGTGACGTGATTCCGAATAGTTCATTTGATCAGGAAACGAATCAATTCCAAAAAACTAGCGTGTTTTTTGATGAGTGATATGGTTTATTAAATCTTCTGAGAATTGCTTTTCAAGTTATACACGATGCTTAGTGTTGTTCACTCTGTCAATCTTTCAGCCAATACCACTGGACAGATTCATTATTATTGATGCCGAAGCCACACATGCAGGTAATTGTTTTCGTAACACTTGTGAAAAATATTTTTTGCGAATCTATATATTCTTTAAGAATGAGGAATGTGTTTCACGTTGACTTGACATCTGTTCTGTTGTGTTCTTTTAGGAAGCACGTTAAAGAACTCGTTCATAGTAATCCACTACAGCAGATTTAAACAAACAGTGGGATTGTACACGCTACAAGCACCGTCACAAAATCTCAAGGTAACATCGTGTACTTGAAATTTTGTAAAATTAAAAAACTGTGTCCGTCCTTTTCCTTAGATTTTCCAGCAACGGTAGGAAAATAAACTATTGTATGCTGTTGCAAACTTTCTGATAATTTTTTCCCCAAATTACTCACAGGAAACCTGGACAAGCACACTGAAAGCCGCTCAGAGTAAATGGTCAGAGGCGGTGGCACTTGAATTGGCTGCGGAAACAGAAAAAATGAGCGCCTTTCAGACTATCAGTGAAAAAGAAGTTGAACAAGAAACAGAACCTAAGTCCCCTGACGACACAACCTTGAGTCAAACTCAAATGCTGTCTTATTACAAACCCATTGAATCACAGTGTTGATGATAAATTTACTATAACCGTCAAAGTGCGGGACATTGGTAGAACTGTTCTTTATACTGTTTGCGGGGTCACAGACAGATTACACGTCTCGATACAGACGAAGAAATTATAAGAATGCCTCGCCACAAACAATTGATCCAATCACTGCTGATCAACGAGGTCATAACAAGCGTAATAGAATGTTTACAATTGGACATCCATGTGTTTTAGAAAACAAACGAACTGTAAATAATGAATATAAAAAAAAAATTGTACGTGGTCTATCGAGACACATCACACATGTGTTTCGCAATTTATTGAAGTGGTATTTCCTCCCCAAGCAGACCCAATCGAGACCCAAGGCTCGACTATTAAACAGCATAACCATACATGCATGGTCACTCTTGACTAGATTTGAAAACTTTCGTTTTGTTCAATATTGTGTACATATGTTCTTTGCGGATGTAGAGTAATCTCCACATTCAAAAGAGAATTATGCGCGTTTATTAATGGCTCAAATGTAAACTGATGTTAAATCTGATCATGATAAAGTGAAAATTTGACTCCATATTACCACTAAGACATTTTTGTACAAATCAGGTTAATTTTTTGTTAATCAGTTGATTTTGTAAAATACGTTCTAGATAGGGAATGTGAAAGTAGACATGATAATCCCAACGAAATATCTTAACATCATTAGTGTCTTTTTTATTGTATTTAACTTTGTAACTGTACCAATAATCGTACATTGCATAATTTTAGATAGATGGAGGGCTATGATTATAACAAGATTTCCCGTCCACACTACCTAACACTTAAGAATCGTATAGGGTAATTTGGGTTATTGTAGGAAGAAATCTGAGACACGAGCTGCTCAGAGGCAAGCTCAGCAGAAGGCAAGAGACAATGAAACATGCAGAACAAACTCCAAACGAATTTGATGAACACACCACATGCTTGTATTAGCTAAAGCCGGTGACGGGTAAAAACCTCGCCAGGAGACCCACTTCTGGTGTAGATTAATCAGGAACCCAATTTGTAAAGGGAATTCATGTACGCATTCTGAAGACGAATTGTGGTAATTTTAATGGCCAACATTCGCCTAGGTCCTCGCAATTTCTGTAGAACCGAGTCCCCTCCATCAGCCAATGTGAGGCATCCTATTTATTTGAGTTACTTTGATCCTTATGCATCAGTATTTTGTGCAAAATCATCTCTGTCCTCTGTCTCGTCTTCTTCGTCATCTTCCAAACTGCACAACAATGCGTCATTTTCGTAAGTTGGGAAAAAATACCTGGAAATGAAAACAGGCACATTTTATCGATTTTCCTGACGTGTAGTCCTTTGCTTGAATTATGTATTGTTCCTATTGTTTGTGTTGCGGCAACCAAATACTATTACCAAAAAGCTGCGCGCTGATTTTTCCAATTGGCTGTGTTTTCATAACCATGGGAGCTGACACCACACCTGTGCTCTGTGCGAGATAGCGGCACATAGGACCGTGTAATAAACAATCTGAAGCACTAATAATTTAGAGAGAAAACACTCACAGATGTGTACCTTGCGCCGATAAAAAGTCCAAAAGTTTCATGCAAATAAAACACAAACAGTGAAAACTATAGAAACATCGAACTCTAGAACGTATCAACAAGAAGCCCAGAAACATCTAACTACATAACATTTCAATTACATAACATTTGTAAAGTGAACTAAAAAGTTCAAAATTAAGGAGATAAAAACTCACTGTGGTTGATCCCACACCGTACGGTCTTCAGGTACAGCGAAGTGTTGAGCTTTTTTCATGTGTTCTAAAACAGTGACCTTGTCTTGGAAATTCTCTTGACACTTAATACAGTTATTTTTGTAAACCTGCAAAAATACAGTAGGGACTGGTTAATGATAATGCCCTCTTATCGCAGTTTCGTTCCACCCACCATGACTGACCTCCCAACCAACCCACTATAAAGGTAACTGTGAAGAACAGCTTCCCTCAACCGACTGTCGGCCAACAGTCGGCAAAACAATCGGTCGGCCGCCGGCAACAAAGTTCTCACGGTGTTTGACACCAAAAGATCAGTAGAACAAAACAAAACAAAATAAAAATCAAGAAGTACACCGATAATGTTGAGATTCAATGGCGGAAAAGAAGTCCGGGGATTTAAATCGCCGGGGTCGGTCCAAATCCGCTAACGGACTGATATGAACATCTTCTAGGACACTGGTCTAAATCTGTGTAGATCAAGCGCTTGCAACTGACACTGCACATAAACATATACCTGTCTTCTTATGTAATTGACGATTTTAACTTGGTGATAAAAGTCCAGACCTAATTGAAAAAAATAATAATTTAGACCTTTTAGCATGTTCATAAATAAATGTCTATGTACAAATATAATGTGAATTAGCTATTATCATTGATTGACAATTTTACTATCAAGATTGACTGACTGATTAATTCACTTCGTTCAGCCAAATTGAGTTTGTGTTGTAGGTTTCTGTATTATTTAATTAGCTCCACGAGCTCCAAAGACACGAAGTTACCCCAAGGTATGAAGAATATTGAATTTGACCTTGAACGCTAAGCTATTTAAAGCTGTCTGTCAGAGTGTAAGGGTTAAACCTTATAATCGAAAGATCCTCTTATAGTGCATTTTGATCGAGTTTCGAAAAAGCAGAACCAAAACCAAAGTAATGACGACAGCAAATTACAACATGAGATAACATGTCATGGAGCTGATGAGAACCCCAAGGTAGAATCAAGCAAGTTTCCCTAACCACGGGAAAGAGGTGCAGGTTTTCTGGACCAATCTAGCAATTTTCTTAGCGAAATGTTGTCCAATTCCTAATATAGAATTTACTGTTTTACACCCTCAATATGAAAGGGTTGTACATTTTGATCATCTGTTAACTGGAAGGCGAATCAAATTTTGAGGAAAACTGTTCGGAGTTTGAGGGTTCAGAGTGCTGTTTTTAATTAATATCGACTTTACTATTATACTGCGGTTGTTGATTAAACTGTTGCCATACATCAAACTTACCAAAAGAGCTCTTAATAGTGTAAAAATCGAATAAATGCTCCTCCTAAGAGAGAGAGAGAGAGAGAGAGAGAGAGAGAGAGAGAGAGAATGTTGTTCAACGACTAAGTGAAGACAAAACAATGAACGGTGACAATGTTTGTATGTAGAATCAGCAATGTAATGCGTGCTTCAGGGCAGTAAATATCAACCGGTGTATGACAAATATCAAATTCTACTTTTTTTTGACAGTCAATTATGGACACTGGCTTCACCTCTATCTACATGTACGTGTACCTTCATGTGCTGTAGAATCTCATTAGTGGCAGGGCTAGAAGATTCACAGAACAAGCAAACACACGGTGGTAAATCACCCTTCCAGTCACTCCAGTCACTGCCGAGAAATTATTTTTGGTGTTAATTTATCAGTGGAGGAAAACAGGGCAGCCTCGCCTTGTTTGTTAATTGATTTAAATTTTTGCAAACTGAGACACTCAGCTTGAAGGAGAGACTTCAGGCCTATAACCCATTGTCTGTTGGTTTGTTGGTTTGTGATTTAGAGAAAAAATTAAACTGATACCTTTGATTTTTCGGTTTTTTGATTAGTATTAAACGTTCACACAGACCCTTAACATTGATGTGGACACAGGAGAAACCTCTTGTTATCGGGAGACTTTGGATGGTGAAAGAAACATGTTTTTGAACAAAAGTTTAAATATTAACTACATAGAATGTATAACATGTTGAGAAAAATATTGAATCACAAATAACCAGTGTACAACAGGATAGAATGTTACACCTTTAGTTACTTGATTACACGTGACAATTAGGGGTTAAAGGCACTGCTTTGGTTAACAGCAGCGCTGGAATTCAGCCAACTATCATGAAGTTTGTTATGATGGGGAGCCAATTGTGCCAAAAATATCAATCGCTATTGATAAAACTCAATCTTTAGTGCTAGAATATCAATCGCTAAATATAGTGAACCAGTCTCCCGCTTGTTATGCAATGATAAACCAATCAAATCTTGCTTACTTTCTTGAAATCTGATAAGGGACATTAAAATGAGAATAAAGGTAAAGACAGACCGGCACGGACTCCCCATGTGGCTTTTGTGGTCGCGTCGCATTATCGCCTTCAAATTACATTTTTGCTCTCACAAGCGTGTTTAAAGGGATTTTCCTTGGTAAGAGATGATCGGAGGTTTTGTAAAAATTGTTGTCAGCAAGGGCTGATTGTGTATCAGACTCAAATGCTCCATCAGTATTTGTTTGAAATTTTTTATTTTTAAGGATTAAGCCGTGTGGTACGTTGTCACAAAAGGCAATAAATGTTCGTGACCTTTTTGCTTTTGTGTACGTGTAAAAGCTGATTATCTAAAGGCAAAGTTGACCCCTGATAGAGACCTCTCTATGATATTTTCCGGGTACCCTCTTGCTTTGAGGCGTTGTTTAAATTTCAAAAGGCCCTCTTTAAATGTTTCTTTCGAAGAGTTGGTTCTAGACAATCCTATTGCTTCGCCTTTAATGAAGCCATATTTTACGCGTGATGGGTGGCACGAAGCGAAGTTCTCGGTGACGGCTTGTAATGGGTTTTGAAGTCCAAGATGGGATCCGAATCTTTCTCCTTTAAACAATCTGTTATCGAGGAAAGGGATTTGGTTCTCTAATATTTCGGCCGTGAATTTGATAGTAAGGTGGAAATAAGCTCGTTTAATAAACCTATCTACCTCTTTTCTGTCGCAATCCCAAAGGGAAAAACCGTCGTCTATGTAACGTCTCCATTCTCTTGGCTTGGTTGCGCTTTGTAGGATTAATTTAGTTCCAGTTTCCGCCATAAAATTATTGGCAAATGACACTGCCATTTTCGTACCCATAGCTGTTCCGTGTGTTTAGAGGAAGTTCTCCTCACTGAATTGAAACGAATTTTCTTTAAGAATTGAGCCAAGCATGTCCCTAAGGTAGTGCGTTAGGATAAGTGCGTTATGGTTGTTAAACTTTTCGTATGCTTCACATACTGTATTCGTTCCTTCATCTTGAGGTATATTTGTACAAGCTAGGAACGTCCATTGATACTAGAATAGTGCCTTTGCCTATCTTGTTTTTTCTAAGAAGTCGATAGAAGCAGTGGTATCCAGGATTGTTGCATTTGCGCGATAGGCTGGAGTAGTGTCTCCACAAAAGATGATATTCTCTCAGTAGGGCCGTCACGACCTGAGCTTAGGGACTTTAGGCAGTCAGGACGGCAACGCTAAGGAAGACTCCGATTAAAAAAATGAATTTCTGCCTTTGATTAGAATTTCAAAAATGGCTGCATTTGTTTACCGTCTCACACGGTGCCACACCTCAACTTCAGCATAGCGTATAAAAGAAGCGTTGAGTTCCAAATGGAAATTAAAATAATTTGCCGTCGCGGTTTTGGTTCCCAGACGACTCAAATTGTGGTGATTTCAAGTTGTTGTTTTGCAGAAGACGGCTAAGTACAAAGTTTTAATACGCACGTGCTGAGCTACTGTTCTGCCAATTAGATCTTTTGTTTTTCCACGTCCTCGTTGCCGTCGTGGTTTGCTTAAGGTCCCTATTATAGATCTACCGACCGGTATAGGTTTGTGTATTTTCGTGAACGTTTAGGATATTGGGATTCTAGGCGGATTGGGAGTTTGTGAAAGCCATTTCTTGGTCATGTCATCAATGTGTTTGCCGCAATTCATTTGGTCAATGATCCCATTAACCCTTGCCTGTGTATTTTTGACTAACGATGCTCTAAGAGGTTTGTAGTGAACTCTGTTGTCGAGTTGCACTTTGCCGGGCCTCTTCCTTTTTTTCTATCTTATTCATTGTAACTGTTGTTGTACCTTTGTCTGCTTTTTGGAGGTTTAAAGCAGAGTTGTTTTTCAACTCTTTTAGAGCCGTGACCTCATTGCGTGACAAATTATTTTTCGGCTTGGTTTAAGTGATCTCTGCAAGCTGTGCTTTGATATTTTCCAAGTGGCTCTCAAGTCCCTCTCAAGGGCAATGGTAGGCTGAACAGGTGGCATCCAGTTTGATTTAACACGAAACGGATGTGGTTCTTTGTTTTTTCCGATCCCAGCGCACTACCTCAGGGAAAAGTTTGGTTTATGAGAGAAAAAATATTATGAAAGCGATAATGCGGCGCTACCACAAAAGCCACATGGGGAGTTAGTGCCGGTCTGTCTTTACATTTATCCTCATTTCATTGTCACTTATCAGATTTCAAGACAGTAAGCAAGATGTGATAGGTTCATCTTCGCTTAACAAGCGGGAGACCAGTTCGAGTTAAAATCGTTAACAAATCGATTCTAGCACTAACGACTGAGTTTTATCATAAGCGATTGATATTTTAGCACTAACGATTGAGTCTTGTCACTAGCGATTTATATTTTGGCACTAACGATCGAGTTTTATCACTAGCGATTGACATTTTAGCACTAACGATCGAGTTTTACCTCTAGCGATTGAAATTTTAGCACTAACGATTGCGTTTTATTACAAGCGATTTCTATTTTTGGCACAAATGGCTCCCCATAAATCTCTGAATGAAAGTAGTTGATAACATAATGCAAACCTAAAATACTTTGAATGCCTTTTCAATTGCATTTGTTATTAACCCATATGAGGCCAATAATATCCTTAAAGATGAAAAATCGATCAATGAAACTTACTCTTCATCACTCTTATCAGTTTTAGAGTCTACATCTTCTTCCTCTTCAATTTCATTTTGAATGTCTTCCCAAGTTTTTCCCAATTCCTTTTCGTAAAGAACAAATACAACAGCAAAATTATCATTGACATGTTGTTCATCGCATGACGAGGTCACCTTTCGCAACAGGAAAGAAAAAACAAAATTTGACATTACCCCTCAAAACTTACAAATGATCTGGCTTCTAAATTGTGAATGTCCTCTTAATATCAATTAACAACAATAACCAAAAACGATCCAAGTCCTTAAACCTACCAGATAATTTATGACATAAAATCGATCATATTCTTTATTCTTGGGGTTGATTTTCTTGTGTTGTTTCTTTCTCATGTGATCTTTGAGTGCTGTTCTGTCTTTGAATAACTTCTCACAAAATAAACACTGCAAACTTAAAGAAAATTACTGGAAGCAAGTTTTATTATGCTTTATGAGTCTGTAGAGCAACATTTAGACTCACTTCTCCCAAAAGGAGTCCAAGAGGTCTACATTGGCATATTCATATCAAGATAAGAATAAGTAAGACTTGACTAGAGTTCAATTATCAATGTTCATTTGTCTTCTCAAGTAGCACAATCTATCTGAACTATTTCTATTTTAAGTTTTGAATTTCACCACATAGTTTTGAGGAAATTTGAACTTGTAATTCCTCTGATGTTCAGGTTTCTTCAAAACTTTGATTACAGAGAGCATAAATGATCATACTTTGCTTTCCAGTTCACTTGTTTTGAACTTTTGGTGTAACAGGCAGTGAAAGCAGACCCACGATACACAAGATAATTAAAATTTTCTCATAAAATTGAATTTAGAAAACATTACTGTACATTTGCCTAATTTCTGCATGAACAACGCAGGATATTTTTCAACCTTATGACACTGATAGTGGTGGAAGTGTTCATCATCATTATCATCATTATATCATAATCATTGTCAACACCATCATACAATGACAAATGTTAAAACACACAAGAATTATCTCCAAGACAATATTTTCACAAGCTTACTTGGTTAATTTTGTTTCCAAAGTGTCTAGGAATTCATTTACATTCACTAGGAGAAAAGGGAAAAAAAACATTAATTGTGTGGGTAAGTTATTTGGTATCATCACATATCATCTAGATGCATATCTTCATGTATTTGGGTGGGTGCTTATAATCATGGTAAAATCTCAGCACAATCTCCAAATAGTTTTCACAGTTATCTGACACAAAAAGTTCATATGAATGTCTCTACTAGGAATGTAATAAGCATTTGAATGCAAGTGAAAAAAAGTTATCTGTTGAAGCCTACATAAAAAGGGTTTGGACCCACATGTGCACTCTAGTGATTTGTGATACTGAAAAACAACCTTAAATTTTAAACCCAGTGCTCCTACAGAGCACATGAATAATTAACCAATTAATTTCCAGAAGCGATTAACATGCAACTTCTCCTAATAATATCCATACGTTATCCATCAAACAGGTAATGAGGATAAAGTTGTTATCTAGATCTAACACCACATTCTCATAACTAATTAACTAGGAAATGTGTAGCAGCTAGAGGGGAGAATCAATCATCAGATCTTAGAGAGTTTAAGGATTAAACTTTGATCCAATTCTTTAGGTATCTTAAGATAAGATACTTATCTCACCTAAGTTATCAGGAAGGCCTACATTAAATCCATGATCTGATGCCATATGTGTAAATAATGATGACCTAACAATAGAACACAATATGTGATTAGTCTCTGGCCAGTTGTCTGCAAAACAATTTTGATCAACTTGAATCCTCTTTACATGTGTACATCTACTTATCCAACTATGTAGTACATAGTAGTATAGGAGCATTTGGATGTACCTAGTAGTACAGAACTTAAAATTTACACTATTTAAGCTCTTCATTATTATATTCATTGCTATTTATCTTTAGGTATTTATTTTCATGCCCACATTCCAACAAGCCACATGCTCCTCTGTCTATCCAGCTTAAATAAAGTATTGTTGTTGTTTTTGTTGTCAGATAGAGTAGCTTAAATGAAAGAGAAAGTTGTTTTAGAAAATATTTTGCCACATGTATATTACAGTGCTTTCAATAAGATTTGAAGAAGGAGGCTGCCTTGGTAAAGCACCTGCTGGAGAATAATATGAAAAACAATTTCCTTCTTGTTATCCCGTTACTTCCATTCAGAATAAACTGGCTTCAAACAGAGTTTTGGGTGTTAAACTATCATTTTCAACTACCACTTCCTCCTTGGTACAATTATTTAACAGATCCTTTTATTTCTAATTAAAGTCTTCCATTTGCTGATGTGCAAACCTGCTCCCTGAGTTTCACACAAAAAGTCCTTTAAAATGACAAATGGTTTCTGGGTGCCAAAATTTGGGTAAGTGTGTTCTTGGAAACTTAAAATCTTTTTTCACTGGAAATGTATGAAATGTATGCTGGAATATATGATAAGACAATATCAATAAATTTTTATCAAAACTTGTTTATAAAGGTAAAAGTTGCCTGAAAGAACTCTAGAAGATTTTGAGCTGTTTTAGGTCTCAGTGAGTTTGCTTGAAAGCTTCCAAAGTATACCCAGTTAGTCACAACAGAAAACCCACCATAGCTTTGGCAGGTGGAAGGACTTATTGAAAGCAATGAATTATTATTACAATTCATGAATCTACACACCTGTCAGGTAGGTATAATTGACAAAAGAATGATAATCATCATTCCAAAAAAATAATTTTAAATGCCCTTCAACTCCCAAAGACTCCCTTGTGGCTTTCAGGTCTTTGGGAAAGAGAAAATTAGCAACAGCTCCAGTATGAACAATTAGGAAATAATTTTAGGCTTTCCCTGAAAATTATTCAGTACCTATTATAATTATATTCTCCTTGGTAAAGAGAGGCCTCGTGAGAATAAATTATTTTGCACAACACACTGACTGCAAGGCTTCTTAATGCAAAGTTCAGCCCACTAACCATTAACCATGTTCCAACAAGCTTCTTTTTAAGCATTAAAAAAGCTACATCAGAATCGAAGAAAAATATGTTCAAAAGCCTCACTAGCACATGGTATGTTCAACAAACCTATTGCCTTCAAAGTGTTGTTTACAGAAAAGACAGCCTCTTGAAAAGTGTGTATCTGATCTTTCTCGCTGCTGACACTCAAGAACATCTTCCTTCCGAGAAAAGAAATTGTAAGTTGTTTCTTTACCATTCCTAATTAAAATACTTGAAAACCAGATTCTAGTTTAGGAGGGTGAAACCATGCATGCATACAGGTAACTAGGACAGGCCAAATTGTGACTTAACTCTGTAACCCCTATGAGTGATGAGCATCAAAATTTCTTCCTACAATGCCATCCCTAAATCAAATTTAAAGGTAACAAGAATACAGGAAATGATTGCCAGTTAAATGAACTATTGATTGTTAAACAAATTCTCCTTATGCATCTTAAGAAATGCATAGAGAGCAGTATGGAGAACATGTATTCTTATGTTAGGCTGTAAAGGTTTAAAAGTAAGTAGGAAACACCTAACCCTACCAGCCTCTGACGTTGCAAATCTTCCCTTAGATTCCTATCTTCAGGAAGTGAATCACACAAGAGGAAGTATTGAATCTTAGGACCAATATCTGTCAAAATGAAAAACATTTTTGTTCAAATCATTATATTCTACTAAAGCACATAGTGACAACATTTCTATTGAGAACTCTAAGTTTAAAAGAAAAGCTTTAACTCTTTAACCCCTAAGAGTGACTAACATCTAATTTCTCCTTACAACATCACCCTTAAATCAAACATTAAGGTTGTGAGAATAGAGAAAAATGATCACCAACTAAAGCAGCTGTTGATTTTTAAATAAACTCTCTTTGTCAGCTCCTTAGGAAATGTATCATGAATAGTGTGGAGCACATGGATACTGATGCTAGGGGGTAAAGGGTTAACTAAACAAATTAATAATATTTTTAAGAGCAAATTCAATTTATTTATGACTTCTTTCTTGTCCACATAATTGTATTAACCCTTTAGCCACTAAGATCAATATCATATCACCCCTGAATCAAGCATCATAAGGTTATGAGAATAAAGGAAACTATTGCAAACTCAGGAAGCTATTGATTGTTGGACAAATAAAGTTATCCTTGTAAGTACCATAGGAAATACAGAGAACAGTATGGAGAATTTTCATACTAATGTTAGGTTTTAAGGGTTAGTAATCTTAATCATTGGATCAAATCTACAACTCTTACAGGGATCACTAACTGATAGCATTTCCCTAATAATCAAATGCAATCTTATGAAATGGGAACTCCCGGAATGTTTTGGAAACTCTGATCTGATTCAAGATTAACGGCAAAATTGTCCTCATTCCCTCTTAACCCTACCATCCCATTGTTACTGTGCAGATTCTCAATACTGTCCTCTGTACATCTCCTGAGGTGCTAACAAAGAGAATTTGTTTAACACTTTAACTCCCACAACTGATTAACATGCAACTTCTCTCGATATTATCCATCCATTATTTAGCAAACAGGTATTAATGAAAATACTCATACTTATCAAATAGAAGTTTTTTTCTTGATCTAACTCCAAATTCTCAGAAATGTGCAGCAGTTAGAGATGAAAGGGAGTGAAAGGGTCAATGACCAAGAGCTTCTTTAGTTGGTAATCATTTCCTTTAATCTTGTGAACTTCATGTTTGATTTGGGGGTGACATTGTATGGGAAAAATTACATGCTAATCACTCCTCAGGGGTCAAAGGGTCAGCACAATTTGTCATGACCCATCCATTAATATTCTATTGGCTACTTTACATCGCAAAATCACCAGATAGTTCTGATGCAATAACCCCCATCTACATCCAAATTTTTACTCTGATTATTTCTATAAAAAAGATGGAAAGCCTCAGGAAAAGCCCAACTCAAGAGTTTTCTTTTCTTCATCTTTATTCCTTCACACGGATGAAAAACAAACTTGCTTTGTGACTTTAAAAAAAATACCCAAATGCTGCTCTGTTAAGTCCAAAAAAATAATTGCACTTTTTTTGTCAACATGTAATATTAAAATTAATGGGAGGTTTATAAAATAAATAAACCTCCTTCTGGTTTGCTAAGGAGTCAGCTGATAATGTCCTTGGGTGAGAGATTGTCCTCAAAATTTTACATGTGCACCCAAAGCTTTGCTTCTTGGCCTAATATTCTCTCTCAGCCATGGGCATTATCAGCTGACATAACAAGGGCCTAAAGGTGATTACTTCCTAACTATTAACACCAGTTAAAGTACCAAAGGGACTAAACAAATAATATCATCAAGGTGGAATATGTAGCAAACGTACCATCAGGTTTGGAATTGATGTTGATGACTGGACACACCTCTGTTATGGGTTTCTCTTTTAGTCTTGTTTTCCAGTAACAAAGATACCTGTGAAAAGCATAATGAATTCGAATTCAGACGAAGAGCCACCCGGTGAATTTGTCCCTGCGGAATATAAATTTCTGTTTATCTAATCATTTAGAGACATAAGGTGTCGAAACTCAACGATGAGTTGCAAAAAAGGTCCCTTCTTGAAACGACGTGTTCTCGTACCTCCTCAGGTCACAGACTTGACCAACGTCTCCGATAACAAGTTGATGTTCTATCAGCATATGATGTAGCACAGCATCATTTTTCCCTGAGGTGTTTGGGAATTCCTTCTCACAGAAAATACAAGGGACTTTAAGATCCAATTCCGGAAACTCTGGCAAGGACTTCTCTGGAAAAGTCAAAACTTTGATTCCTTGTTGTAATTGGCTTCCTACGAAAGAATATGAAGTCAAAATCAGGTAAAAAAAGAGTTATTTTTCAAATCAGATTGAATGATTTTCCACAAAACCACTCATACCTCGATCGGCCATGTTGAGTGTTTTCTCAAAGTGACACATTATGCGATTTACACAAACACTATATTAATTCCCGCCAATTTGAAGATAGTACCCATTCCTCCCGGAGCCGCAAATATTCAAGTTCTGGGGCGGCTGTTGTCACGTACGAGGTCAAATTAGTAATATTTTGCAGCTTTTTTACGGAATTGGAACCATTGATACGGTAGGCAAAAGCTATTTGTGTCGGTCTAGCTTAATTTCGTGAACGCAAGACTCAATAAGAATCATAACTTATTTGTAGAGGGCCGTAAACAGATTCGAGTTCATTTGCATGCAAGCTTTTTCGAAGTAGCTAATATGCCGGAGAACATCAACAAAGATGTTGTGTCACCTCGCCTGAATGCTTAAACTGGGAGAGTTTGCGAATTAACATTATCAGTTTTACATTTTGGGTGGTAGAATTTTCTCGTTAGCGTGCAGTTATCTAGAAGAACGTCGTCAGCTAATCGACGAAAGAGGAGGTTAAACCGTTCACGTGGTTTTTCCCGTAGCAAGGCATGTTCAGTTATATTTTGATCAATGACAGAGGTCATCTTTTTACGTGTTTATATCTGACCCCTCGCCATAGTTATGCGCTATCCGTTGTCGGTGGGATTCGAACTTAGATCAGGTTTCTACTTTTGGCTCGACTATTGTGGCCTGCGGAGGGTGTGAATTGGATTGCATGCAGTGAAAGATGAATCCTCACTGAACAGTAAACACGCGATGGAGATGGATTGTAGCTTTCTTTTAGCCAAGAATGTGCTTTATGTCGTGTCGCCGAATCACTTAAATGGTTCGTCCCTCAACTTTGAGCCCTATATCAACAGGGTCTTCTTTTGCAAATATGTGCTGTTTCGGTCTCCATTTTCGAAATTGTTGTTGTAACTCTAATGAGATAAAACATCTGATCTTGAAATGTGTCAACCAGCTCCTCTCTTTTCGCAGTCACATTTAAAGTGGCCATGGGTGGTATGAATTTGTTTGTTTGTGAGGAAAATAATAAATAAAGAAGTGAGATGCTTGTATCAAAAAACAAAACCAGTGATATAACTCATTGTTTCGCAACAAAATTGTCAGACTGAACAGTAATTTTATGATAAGTTTGTTCTCGGTTGCAAAAATTTCATTATTGACATTTCTGTGGTCAAGAGGCTGCCAGGTTCCTATGGATGCAAATCACTTTTGTGGTAAATTGTATCCAATTCTTATTGGCATAACTAATCAACCGTGCTTTGTATTAGGAAAAAGAAAAGATGGCTTGAATTACCACTCATCAGTGCTTTTGTTTTAGATCCTGTTTACTCTCACATCCTGTCCATGAGGTTGTTCTGATGAATGTTTACTTTGTTTGAAATAGTCTTGGACCAAAAAGTATAATATTTGAAAAAATATTTTCTCCTGAAGTTTGAAAATCTCACAGGTATTGTATGTACTTTAAAGTAGGGATTAAGACTCTTAGAGAGGCACACAACTGACACAATTAAAAATCTGAGTCAAATTTTGCAGTTTCTTTTTGGAAGTTTATTAGATGTGTCAGATTATCATTTTCAAATGTTTGCTGGAAAAATTTAACAGATTTATTTCAATAGTTAAATGGCAAGTACTACTTTTATATAACCAAAGTGCTTTTTTTCTTCATTTTTGAAGTAGAGCATTGTTTTAAAGGTTACGCTGTTAAAATATTTACTGTAGTTAAGCCAAATTGAGGCAATTGCCTAATCCTAGAGGCAGGGAACGAAACAAAAAGACATCAACGAGCAATTTATTTTCAATCTGTTCAAATGCAATGCTATGCAAATCAAATGCAATTTCAGCTATAGTTAACTTGAAGCCTCAGTTGGCAAACGCATGTTTGAACATCGTATTGAAACAATGGTAAACTAACAACCATAATATAAATATGCAGCATTGTGCTGGCAAAGTAAGTAAAAAAGTTATTTATTTTGTCCCGAGAATAAGGTAAAGAAAATGTCAAAGTCGTACATAGGATTCAAACCTCAAACCTTTGTATTTTGCAGTCTATTACTCTACTACAGAGTTATGAAAAATTTCTTTCGAACTAGGCCATACACTGGGTTCATTTGCGACAAGCATCCAACATAATGCTAGGATTAGAAATCTTGCTGGTGTCATGGTCATGTGTGTTGATAGGTAAAGAAGAATGGTAAACTTTTGAGGTATTTTATTTTGTTGAAATGATTTAGTGTCCTTCTCTAATTGTAGTCATCATGTGGATCAGAGTAAGGACAATGGATGGCCAAAAAGACACACGTGTTAGGGGTTTGAGCAAACTTACCAAAATTGAAGACCTTAGGATCAAGCTTGAAGAAGCTTTTGATGTACCACCCAGTAAACAAAGACTATTCTTTAAAGGAAAACAGGTAAAAAATTATCAATTTGAAACTCACTACTTGTAATTAAAGCAATTATTTTGCCAGCCATTTTATGACATTAGGGCGACAGAAAGTATGTGTATGTCCTTCAAGCTGGGCTTTTTATGTAACGAACTTTTAAAGGAAACGTGTGATAAATAGAACTCTCAGGTAATGCATGGGAATATATTTTGAAACCTATAAAAAGAAATGATAAGGGAATGATAAATCCCTCTGATAACTCTTCAACAAATACTATAGAACTTGAACTCCTGTGTATTTGAACAAAATTGGATTACCTTTGGATTACCTTTGGATTTAACCCTTTTTTTTAAGTCATTCACTATCAGTTTACTTGAAGTCGGCTAACTCGAACCTTCTGTCAACTTGAAGTAATTTTGTTTTTCCTGGCCTCAAATTTACCCTAAATACTCAAATTTTTTAATCAAAATGACTGAGGATTAACATCAAAGTATCGGAAAATAGCTGATTGACACATCCCGCTCTTTAATCACGATTGATGCAAGCATAATAAAATTTACAAAAAATAATAGTTGCTGAGAAAATCAAGAGAAAATGGCAGAGGTAGCAAACTACTTATTAAATTATTTTTCAAAGAAGCATCTGCTGCTGAGGGCATGGAAGAAACAGACGCTAAATAAGTTTTTTTCAAATGAGTGAAATGTCGCCAGTTTTATTGTTCACCATGCATAATCACCTCTCAGTTTCAGTTTTGTCATATATGTGATGTTTACTACTTTATGTAGGCAAGCCAAGTGTTCAACAAACATGGATAGTACTGTATTTTTCAGTCACTACCCAAGGAACAGTACAATTACTCTTGAGTGCGTTCATGTATTTATAGCAATTTAATTAGTTGTTTACGGTATCTTTGTTGAAAAATTAAGATGTCCTTAACTACTGTGCTGGATCTTAGCCTCTTATTCCCAAATTATATATGGCAAAATATCCCTAACTAGTTCTTATCTGAAAGCAAACAAACTGAATGTTCCAAAATGACTGTTAACTGTGCAAGAGTGGTAAAATGACGATACCTTGATAAAAAGAAAATTGAAATTCAACACCGACCCTGATAACTTGAACCCCGCTAACTCAAATCTATTTTCTGTTTCCATAGGGCGTTAGAGTTAGTGGGTTCTAATGTAACACAAACAGATTTTTGATTTATTTCTTATTCTTTAAGGCTTAGGAAAGTACTCTGTAACTGGGAGAAATTTCCACCCCTATATTTCATGAAAAGCGGTGAAGTGAGGTGTACGTTTTAATTTGCATACTGTTGGTTCCGGTAGTCTTACTTAATATTCACTGACCTGAGATATACATGAATTTACCATTGTATCTCTGCACAAAGTCTGGGAACAATTGTAGGATACAAATGCAACTATAAGTTCTTTAGATATTAGTTTGAACAACAAGCCACATTTCATTTTGTGCTGTATTCTGGTAATAAGTGTTTTATAATCATTAAACATCAGGTTGGATTTGGATCTCCGCCAAGTTATTGACTTATTAGTGAGATGTTAAAAAAAATAGAAAGACTTCAATGATATGAGGACTGATTTTGATGGAAGATTCAATCATGATTTAAGAGAACTTAAGCAGTGTGCATACTCGCTGCCATGGTTAACTACAATATTGTATTCCAACATGTCAGCCACACTCTATAAAGTTGGCAAATGCTCTTTTAACAACCCTTTCATCTCAGGTGTGAAAAAACCAAATTTCTCCCCTAAATGTTAATACACTTTCAAGCAGAAGAGTGATGAGAAGTAAGAAAAATATTAACTCTGGAATGCTGGTTGATTTATTACTAGATTCCTTGGGGGTACAGTCATAAGAAATGTATGGCAGACAGAGCAGAGGATTGATATTTAAATTTTTGGAGTGGAAGGTTGATAATGACTAATATGTTCATATATATCCATGTTTATTATTCCACAAATATGCCATTTTACCAGATTAAGCACTGGAACAAACAAATTCTGCTGTGCTATTACTCCGTTGTTAAGGGCAGTGATTTGGATGGAAATGGGCACTAGGTTTGCTCATTGCTCACTGCTTTGTTTTTTCCTTACCCAAAAAAATACCTTGCAACTTGCAAAATACATGTATCCATGCGTGTTATAAGTTAAACCATTCAATAAGGTGTATTTATTGCCTTTTGCACTGGTGTTGTATAAAACAACTGCTTCAAAGTACAAGGTCCAAATTCTTTCAATCTGTTTGTGGATGTGAAATTTGAGAAAGTGATAATCAAAGACGTATTGCACTTCCATCTAAGTGACAGATGACTAGGAAACTCCCAAGTGATGCAGGACACTTGGATAGTGAAAGATAATTTAAGGTCTGGAATGTTTTTTTTTTTTTTTTAATTTGAATTAAAAAAAAATTTTCCTAAAAATTCAGGGTTTAAAAGCAAATGATGTATTTCTTTATTTTACAATCAAGGTCGGAATCGTTTATATTTTTATTTTAATAACCCACATGGTGCTGATCACTGCTATTTACAGGACACTGGAGCCAAGATTACCATTCGGTTCTCTGTAGCTAAGAAGTAGAGAAAAGGTGCAATCTGGAGCTCCAGAGTTCAATAGACCTCTTTGGATTGTAGTTTTTGTTAGGTCATGTGATGATTAACTCTAGACAACTGTTTCTTTCAATTTCCATGATTTATGAAAGAATAAGTTGGGAATTCCCATGAGACCTGATATAGATAAACAAAAGGTACAAGCTAAAGAGGTTTATTTCTGCACATTTGTTTTTTTTCCTGTGCTTTTGATGAAACAAGTAACATCTTTCTTTACATGAAGAATAAGCCCACAATTCTTCATCTTTCTTATTTGATATGAACTTTGTTCCTTCGGATGGTTACGTCATGTTAATCCCCTTGGTGTATTGAACACCAATCAAGCTCCCACAAGTACTCTTTGTATGTAAAAATGAAACACTCTTTATCTTTTAGTTGAAACTTGTGTGATTAAAATAAAACATGTATAGCCCTGGTTGTGAATGATATGCAGTGCAATGAATTGTTCTGATACATGTGTAAATCAAGTAATCTATTTGATTGATGCTTCTTTATTCTCTTGTTACTATAGCTTGAAGATGGTCACACGTTGTTTGACTATAATGTGGGACTTGATGAGATCGTTCAGTTAATGATAAGAACAATTGCTCCACCCAGTGACAAAAACAATAATGGAAAGCAAACCCAAGACGAAACTGAACAATCAGTCAATAAAGAAGATGACGAGTCTGCCATGCATGTCAATGGTCATGTTTCAGATGAGGACCAGGTGCAGTAATGATTCTTATCAATCATTCAGTCCATTAAGGTTATATTTTTATAGTGTGAAGCTAACACAAATCAGATGAGGTGTAATTTTTGTTTCATTGGTAACAGTCAGGTCTTAGAAAAATTACATTGAAGATGTTTTGAGGCTATAGGGTCTAACAAATATCTCTGTAGACATTTGACTATATGTTGTCGGTCTTTTATGTGCTAATAAGGAGTTAGAGGAGGACAAGAATCAACCAAGTACTTCAGAGGAAAAGGTTCCTCGAAGCCTCTACAAGGTTTGTTGTTTCATAAACTATCTATCTTTTAATGAACAAATATTGGCTGAATTAGGTCTTTTGTAAATATTTCTAAAACTTGAAAGCATTATTTTGTGAAGAGAGGTTATTATGGGTACCAAATCATCTTAATTGGACTTAAATCAATATGTTTTTGTTGTAAAATAATTATTATAACTTGAGGTGTAGAATAGGTAGAACAATGACATGAAATAATTATCACTCAGATAGGTGAAATGATAGATGGAAAGGATCCTAAGATGGGTGCATGGTTTGAGGCCAAGATTGTGGACATTTCTCTGGCAGATGAAAACAACCCAAGTTCCATTCTGTATCATGTGGTTTTTGATGGGTATGTGAAACTTTTATAGTGTACTTAAAGTCAAACTAGGGAGATAAAAGATTTGAATGAAGCCAAAAGACTTTTGACAAGGGAGATGAATTATAGGAATATTTGAGAAATTATTTAAGACTGTATTGTAAAGCATATTAAAAACAGTCACAACACATTTGTATAAAAATAGAAACAGAAATAGAGGAAAAGTGGTGGATTAGGTCATAAAAAGTTGTGGAATTCTGTTGGTGTAAAAATGCTCTGACCTAGGTTTAAGTAATTGTTTGTTCATCAAAATGAATTCAGCCTGAAATTAAAATACCTTCCTCCTATACAACCCTTACACCCCTTACTGCAAAATGCTTCTCAGGTCACCGTTTTGTTATTCTTATAGTTCTGAGGAAGATGAGATGACTAAGCTTCATGAGAATTCTATTAGACCCATTGCTAGAACTGCCCTTCCTTGGGAACAGGTAAATCAGCACTTTGTTTAATGAGCAGCAAGGATTATTATCATGATCTTGTCACCTTTTGCTTGGTTGCTATGCCTTACAACAATTGGATTAGCCATGCCATTTCTTACTTTTAAGAATAAAAATCGGCAATAATGATTTCGAATGACGTTTGGATGACTTGTTTGTTCATCAATTATAAAAGTCAGATTCCCATTTGTTCTTCACATACCAAGAATGTATGTCAAAGTCTCACTGTATATGGAATGTAGAGAGTGATTATTAAGTACTAAATAGTTTTGCTTTAATCGAGTCAAATGGAGTGTTCAGTTTAGGTTTTTTTTCTTGGATAAAGAGCATTTCATAAATTAAGCATTCAGATTTCCAACAACATTTCTCAAGGATGGTGAATTGCTGGTGTAGATCTTTGTTCCTCTGATTGTAGGCATCTCTCAGATGTTTTCCAAAAGCTGAGTGTTTGTGTTCATTAATGTGTTGCAACAATTTCAAACAGTCAATTTTTACTTGAGTGAGTTAATTGGGTACCAAATCTGACAAGACAAATAGAGCTTCTGCACAATTTCAATCCTAATGGATGGTAATGAAATCTGTGTAGGGCTTTTTTGATATTCTTATTTGTTGCTTTGCAAGTTTGCGATATGCATTATTTTGGAAGCCATTGCAGGAGATCAATTTTGAAAAAGGGAAATACCTCTCACTGTTTTTATTTTTGGTATCTTGATGCATGAAGTTTCATACCAAATTAATTTCTTACGAAAGACACATTTGTGTAAAAAGGAAGTAGGTTTTTTAGTTTTAAAATTGTTGCTGACATTAATAATAACAACTTTATTTAAGGAGGGTAACACATAACAGTAATTCAACTGATGAACTAGTGGCCCTCGATCCTAAAAGTACCATAATCAGAGTAAAAATATATAAAATGTATGTAAAATGAATTAGAGGATTATAAAACAGGTCTGTAAGAACGCAAGCTAAAAACTGTATAAAGTAAAATATGGGTTATGCCGCTTGGGTCAAGTTAAAATAAAATATGCCGCTTGAGTTGCCTTGGTTTTGCAATTGAAACAAGGGCAAGCAAGATTTAATATACTATCGCATTCTAACTAAAATGTTCTACTTCATTGTGTCTCACGAGAAAATGTCTGTAAAAGGCCTTTCTGAAAGAAGCAACTGTTGTCGTCTCTTTTTTTTACGTTAGTAGGTAGTTGGTTCCACAGCCTTCTTGCAGATATGCTAAAGGTCCTCTCCTGCCCTCTGAAAGAGGGCAGGGGAGATTTAATTTACTATAGCAACCAGTTTGTGAGTGTAGGTCTGCATTAAATTTAAGTATATCGTACATATATGAAGGACAGCTTCCTAGTAAATACTTAAAGACTAAAACGCACCTATTTCACTTGACTTGATCATAAAAAGGAGGCCGCTCTAATTTTTGAAAAAGTTTCACTCTGTTCAACCTTGTATCAGCTTTCAAGATAACTCGGGCAGTGCGTTTTTGAAGCTTGAAGACTCTCATTATGTTATCACTTGAACAGTTTGACCAAACAGTTGATCCATATAACATTAGCTGTTTAAACCTTTGGGTGACCACATGGAATTTGAAATGCTGACTGTCCATAGAAACACAAATGTATCTTGGAAGCTGGCTTGCAATTTCAATTTCAAGCTTATTTTAAGAAACTTAAAAGAGGCTGAAGCACCCCAAAGAAGAACTTTTAATGGTTCCTGTTTGGGTGTTAGCAGAGAAGATTACCACAAGCCCTTATCCATTTTGGTGACATTTTTTCAGTTGCCTTTCCTTGTTGAATTTCTTAAAATTCTTTTACTTAAAGCCAAGTTTCTGTTTGACTTTAACCTAATTGCTCTTCCCCTTTTTATCTTTCCCCATTCACAGTCTAATTTTGTAAGTGACACATAGCAAATATCACCTAGCATAACTGAAATCAGGAGATGGTTACGTGATTGAAATTCAAGAATCAGGATGTTCCGCCATAAAAAAAACACTTGGCTGTTCACACTTTGGCAGTGAAAGAATTCAATTTTAGAATAAATTTTTGTAAAAAAAATTGTGTTTCAACGTTTTGGAAAACATGTTCTTGGATGCTGTGGTTAACATAGTAATACCTAGTTTGACAGAAAAGAGAAAAAAAATTTTAAAAAAATTGGTCTTTGAAGGCTATTGTACCCTTAAGTTGCATTTATGACGTGAAAAATTTAGAGATCAGTATGATTAAACATAAAATTCTCAAAGAAATTACTAGCGAAGATTGGTGTCAAACCAAAGGGGGCTAGGATCTACTTGAATACAGAACACAGTAGATTAGCAGATGTTGTAGACTGTACTGAGCCTATTCTCTTCTATTTGCCAAGACATGGCTGAAACTGTTCAGCAGTTAAAAAGGTATTTCCACAGGCAGTGGAATACGAATGTGTTCAGAGCACAATCTCACTCACACCTACAACAGTGACATGCACTCAAAATATGTTAGATTAAAAGTTATTTGAATAGAATAGATAAATAGGCTTAAAAAATTATTTATGGAAAGAGTATAGATTCTGTGAGCATAGCCCTGTCAACAATGCCTAATTGTTATTCTTATGGTCTGTTTATTTTTCCTTCAAGATCTCAGTGGGACAACATGTAATGGCAAATTACAACCATGATGAACCAGACGAGAGAGGTTATTGGTATGATTTCAAAATCACAAAAAAGGTATAATGATTAAATGTTTGCACAAAATAACAAAATCTTACAGAGTTGGCTAGGGGTGATTATCAGTGTAATTTTTTATTAAGGTGTCATATCTTTTTGTATAAACTGTGTGCTAAGTTACTGTTGTAACATTTGTATTTTACAGCTGGATGGTTTTACAAGAAAAAGTAGAGAGCTTTATGCCAGATTGTTGTTAGGGTAAAAAATCTATTTTATTGTTTTCATTGTTTTCATTAGCTGTTCGTGGATGTTTTGTTCAGGATTGTAGATAAGAGCTGGTAGCCGGCATACTTCGCAGGCTTCTCTGCAAGGTTTTGCGGGCTACTTTCATTGCTTCGAGAGCCTGTACAGAGATGATGTTTATTGGGTCTAAACTTGGGCTTCATAAAAATATAGATTTGCACTGCCTATCTTTTCTGAAAACATAAAAAGACTTCTGACTCAAGGTTAGTTTAAAAATGTTTTGATGGGGACTGTCTTTTTGACATATTTTGATGTGGTGGCAGGGAAGTATGACCGATATGAAGTTTTGTCTGCCATATTGGATTTCGAGACCCACAACTATTTACCTTTAAAAGGCTCTGGCTACTTAAAACCTTAAAGAAAACCCTGTTGTTTTGTAACAAGTTTGTTTAACAAAGAAATGTCATGATACAGATGAGAAAATTTTTTGCATTCTTTGTTGTGAAATGCCAAGGAATTAAAATTTTTTAAATTTTTATTTGATTAAAACAAGAGCAAGATGTTTTTAACGACTAGATATTTAATTAATTGCATTAACATTTTTAATTATATATAGTAGAGTCTTTACAGTTTTCTTATTGTATTTATATATATATATATTTATATATATTAGTAATTGTAAGCTAGATGTAATTCAGCCTATGGCTGCTATGTTTTTTGTTAATAAAACTATCTATCTATCTATCTATCTATCTATCTATCTATCTATCTATCTAATAACCAAGATTTCATTAAGTTTAATAA
Source organism: Pocillopora damicornis (assembly GCF_964200805.1). Lineage (NCBI taxonomy): Eukaryota > Metazoa > Cnidaria > Anthozoa > Scleractinia > Pocilloporidae > Pocillopora > Pocillopora damicornis. Next base: position 8,169,047 of record NC_142682.1, on the reverse strand, counting down.
AACAACAGAGACACTTTTCTTCAAGTGATTTTAGAATATTAAGGAATATCAAACTTTGCTTTCTGTATCATTATTTGTGTTAAAAAAAGTTGTTTTTCTGTAAAGCATTTTGGAAGTGAAATACTCTGGTGGAAAAGAAATTTTGAAAAGTAGTAGGTGGTGTCAAAAGTTAGCATCAAGCTTAGTATATTTGTGGATAGTCAAGTATTGAAATAGCTATGGTACTATATATATGTATCTCTAAACCTATTTCACCTCTTGTTCTAAGAAATAGCACAGAAGACACAGTTGCAGAAGAGTGCAAAATTAAATTCATAGACAAAGAAATATTCCAGATTGAAGGTCCCCCAGGTACAGTGAAGAGCCTTGAGTATGTTTTGAACTGTTTCATCAATTTTGTTTTGAAGCAAGCACCCTGTCTGAAGCAGATAGTGGCCAAAGTCCTTATTTTGTATTCCCTTACTTTTTTATTTATTATATATGTTTAGTGGATACAGACACTGAAATTGGGTCCTTAAGAGGTTTTATCACAGAATGTTGTATTCTTTGTGGAAACTGTGCAGTCTCAAAATTTATTTTAGTTCCTTAAATGTTGTACTTTGTTTTAGAGGGAAATGTGTTTTGAAATATGCATGTTGAAGCACAAATCGCAATAATTGAGACTCGTTAATAGGCACACCATACAACAAAGTTTATCCAAGAAGAACGAGGCTCAAAGGAATTAAAAGCAATCTTTTATTTTTATATACAGATCCGTGTAGGTCAGGGGAATCTATAACTTCGTCCAGCAGTAGATCTTCACCAGCCAAAAGTATGCACATAAAATGTACAAATAGACATTATTCTTAATAAGAACACTAGGTACTAAACAATTTTAGAACCAGGTCAGCACATAAATTAAATCAAGTGTTGTTGTGTTTATTTTGTTTGAGCAATATGAACAAGAAAGAGCCATATCAAAAAAATCTTTAAGATATTTATATGTCAGTAGCTGGAAGCATGAATCATTTTGTGTTACCAACTATTTCAGCCCTTTCACTTTTAAAATGTGACTTTATTATACATGTAGCTCTCCCTTTCCTTAGCTATATGTTTTCTTATGAGAATTTAGTGTTGCATCAGGGACTAATAATTTTTTCTTTGTCCCATGCTTTTGACAAAACGAAACAAAAATTGTCTCTTTTTTTAACCCTAGATGTGTTTGTTTTCTCTTTTCCCCCACTGGCTTGATAATGTATCAATATTTTAAGGATAAGTAATCACTGTTTTGAGTTGAAGCATTACACATTGTCAAGTGTGCTATGTTAGTTTTACCTCATTGCTAATTTTGCTGAATGTTATAAAGGACAAGTGAAGCCTGACTGCAGCTACTGTAAAGATGACCCAAAGAAATTGTGCAAACATTGTAATTGCCATAAGGTAGAATAAAATTTATTATAAGTTATGAGAGTTGCAATATACTTTAAATTAGTTTCTCAAATCAGAATAAATTGAGCTTGTATTAAATTTAAACTGCTTGTTTCCCCTTCATGTAACAGTTTGTGTAAAAATTTCTTGGGTGCTTCCAACAGCACCCAGATTTGGAGACCTTGGGTATGGTGTTTTTCCTTTTTTGTTGTTGTTGTTGTTGTTGTTGTTTTTTTTCAATACTGAAATCACACATTGGAACCCTAAATGAAAGGTGAATGCTCCTGTTTTTTCATGGAGGGAAAATAATAAGGGGTCACTTTTAATTGTTGATTGTGGTCTCTCTGTTACAGTGTGGTGGAAAAGAAAACCCTGGTGACCAACTCCTTTGTGATGAATGTGACTTAGCATATCACATCTATTGTTTGTCTCCACCTTTGGAAAAAATCCCTGAAGATGATGAATGGTATGCCTCTCATTTTCTGTTGCTGATATCTTGATGTTACTGTTTATTTTGCAGTATTGGAAATTTTGATGAAATGGAAACTATTATCATCAACTTGGTTCTAATATTGTTTTTAGGTATTGCCCCCTGTGTAAAAATGATACATCACAGGTAAGATGGTGCTAAAGTTTTTGGATCGTAATAAAATCACAGGTTCAACAATGTGTGCCTTTTGAATATCAGTTGTGCTTGTATTCTAAAACACTCAAAAACTGGACTTGAATGAGATGGACCTGTAGAGATTAATCAGAAGATCTGTTTCTATGAAATGTTGTGTTGGAATTTTTGTTTAATTGCCTGTCATGACAAGATTGTATTTGACTTTGCTTTTGACAAGTTTTTGTCCAGAGTTTAGTTGAGTTGAATTTTTGAAGAAATTAGAGTATTGAGTCTCCTCAAAGAGAGAAGGAAAGTGATTTGGGTAAGGAAATTCTTCTACTTCAATCCCAATAAACCATGATCTTCAATTGTCATCCTTATTTTATTCGTTACCTTGATTTTGTGTCTGGTAGGTCATTCATGCTGGAGAGAAGTTGAGAGAAAGCAAGAAGAAAATGAAGATGGCTTCTTCAAACTCAACTACAAACAGAGATTGGGGAAAGGTCAGCATTGAATTCTTGATCTGTAACTTTGTTTTGCAAGTGGGCCAGATTTAGTAAAGACCTTCAGGTCACTATTTTATCAACTATTTGATTGTATAGGCATTTGCTCTTGGGTAATGTGTAGGTCTAAATTAAGGTTCAAGATAAAATGGAAAAAAACTCAGAAATTAATTTGTATTTGCATTAGGTACCAGTGCAATTGAGCTTTTGGTTTCTTTGTTTGAACAGAGTTGATTTAAAGTAGCATTAAATGAAAGTTTTAATGATATTAAAGTGTCTAAATAATCTGTGATGCTCAGAGCAAGTTTTTGTATAGGCTATATTATCCTGCTGGTATTTTTAACCAGAAGTAACTAAATGAACCGAAATTGAGCACATTTTCTCTTGACAAATTGGTATACATTGTCATTATTTGATGAGCATTTTTCCTTGTGTTCATTGACTAAGAGCCCATTATGTAATAAATAAATTGCTTTGTGATAGACAACTGCCCACAGATAATGATGAGCTCCTGTGTAACACCATTGTACTGTGTTTTTCTGTTAAAAAAAATAGCTTTCTCATTTGTTGCTGTTCTCATATTCATGATAGATAATGGCAAATTGTCTTCCTGGGTTGTAAGAAAGTATTTCTTGAAAAAATGTGTAGAATACAGGGCGTGAAATTGTGCCTAATACAGGCGCCAATGCGACTAAATTTTTCACTTTGGCGACCAAATCCTGAAAGTTAGTCGCCAAATTGGCGACTGGAACATTTCATCATAACCTTACCAAGAGATATAGTGAATTAAAAAGATTTGCAAAGATAAATCCGCGGCAAACTTCTTCATTAAGTTTGTTTCTAAAACGTAGCACGTGCTTCTCGATTGACAACTAGACGCCGTCTTGGATTTAGATGAGCCTGAACGTTGTATATCATCCATCCTAGTGTCCACTTTATAGCGCATTAAAGATCTTTTCCCTAACTTAATTTTGGAGGGTCTATCTAGAACGCTGACAGCGTAAAGAAAGATTTTGTTTGTCTTTGAAAATGGCGACCAACTTTTTTTGAATTGGCTACCACTTTGAAGAATTTAGGAGCCAAGTGGCTATCAGAAAAAAAAGTTAATTTCACACCCTGGAATAATATGCTTTGTGATCAAATGATGGAAAAAATTATTTTACTGGGCTATTGCAAAGTCTTGTGATTTTTTGGTGGCAAGTAGATAAATTATTTGGGAGCCAATGATGAATTAAAGTACTCTATTTTAAAGTTTATCAACCACTAATTATTTGTAGGGTATGGCTTGTGTTGGGCGGACTAAGATTTGCTCCATTGTGCCTCCAAACCACTTTGGACCAATCCCTGGAGTTCCTGTAGGATCTTGTTGGAAGTTCAGAGTTCAGGTTTGAGTTCTTTTTTAAGCATTGTATTGGTATTATCTGAAGTGAAGGAGAAAAATTCTCCAAAAACTTCTTCCATTTTTAAAGCTTATACACAGAATTTATTTTCTGTGGCTTTTTTAAGGTTTAAATGGGTAGTCTTACCTTTTAACTCCCATAAGTGGCTGTGAAAGAATTTCTCCTCAAAAAAATCAATATGATATCAACTAGACAAGTGATAAGAATAAAGAAAATACGAATCAGGGGATTATTAGTTGATCCAATACCAAATTCTCCAAACTATCATTGTTAGAATTGTATCATAGAGAGTGATGAGAATTACCGATGAGATCTTGGGAATGAAAGGGTTAAACTTCTACTGTAGATGCCACTTTTGGAAAGTGGCTTGGTAGGCTGGATAATCATTTGTCATGTCGTAGATTTCAACTCAGATAGTGAGAAATTAAACATGGTGTTCATAAACAGCTTCTGCTTTGGTATTGGGCCTCATCTGTTTTTATGAAATTTATGCTCTAATTTTAAATTATGTGATGTGAGTTAAGCCATGCTTTGAGGTGTTATGCATTGGGTAAGTGGCAAGATTGCTCAGTAACATTCAAAATGGTGGCAGCTGAAAATTAAATTTGAAGTTTGGGTTACTAATTGGACTCTCAAAACATTACTACTGTCTTAAATTCTTAAATATATATATTTTCTAATGGTAGAAATAGAAATTGTTTGGTCTTTGAAGCATAATTGCTCTTTCATTCAGAGTTACTTTACATAGAAACTCAGAGTGAATAAATATTTTTCAATTTTGTTGTGTACATTATGCTTACATTGTATATTTTGTGTGTATATGTAATTTTTGTCTTTTGTCAGCATTTTGATTGCTTGTGTAAGTGAGATCACTGGGAATTATTTATTTAAGTAGTTTACTGTTGATGGACACATGGAAGTCCACAGCATAAGGCTAACCAGTCAGTTGATGTTTGGTCTGTTTTTAGGTTAGTGAAGCTGGGATTCACCGTCCACATGTCAGTGGCATTCATGGCAGGGATGGTGATGGAGCCTACTCTATTGTGCTGGCTGGTGGATATGAAGATGATCTGGTGAGTGAGCAGACCTCAGTTTTGATTAATTATTGAATTGATTAGTTGTTATGGTTTATAGGAAGTTCCTCTTTCACATCTAATGAGATTTCCTCTTTTTGTGACCAGTATAAAACCTGCAACTTATCATATTGAAAGGTCCAAATATATAAGGGTGGCAAAGGATTTGGTGAATCAGTGGACTATAAATATAATATATCATCAAATTAATTTGTTGCTATAACTCATAGGAAGTGCCCACTCCATCTAATGAGATTTCCTCACTATTTTCTGACCAATACATTAAACTTACCAGTGAAATTTCCTAAAAGTATCTGATGAGTTTTAGGGCTGAGAGGAAATGCCATGTCATACAAGCCACAAAGCATTTTTTGCAAGTATTTATAAAACTTGCAACACTTAATAATACTGAAAGGTCATACCATAAAAACCAGTGTATAAGTGACACTCGCAGATAATTTGGAAAAAAGTTTTGAAAAAAAAAATTAATTTAAATTCCACAGATTAATGAGGTTAAAAAACATTTTCATGATTGATTTGGATTTTAAATTGGAGGAAGTTGTTATATCTGGGTGAAAGAGGCTTGACTGACTAGAGAAAGATCACTACCATTTTAAGTTATATTTTTGTAATATAAGGAGGATCATCACAGTTATAAATTTATGCAAGCACAGTAAATTTAGCTCCACTGATTCAATCTTTTTGGGTAGGACAATGGAGAGGAATTCTTTTACACTGGAAGTGGTGGTAGAGATCTTTCTGGAAATAAAAGAACAGCTGAACAGTCATGTGATCAAACATTAACAAAAATGAACAGGTAATGCTGGCAAGAGGGCTTTCTAAAGAAAGCTTTTTTTTTGTCCAAAATAAGGAACATAATGCATGTATTGAATAGGATAACCTACATGTTACCCTGGTTATTAACCAAAAAAAACATGTTTCCAATCTGTTTCAGGGCACTGGCAAAAAATTGTGCTGCTCCATTAAATGATAAAGATGGAGCAGAAGCTAAAAACTGGAAAGAAGGAAAAGCTGTGAGGGTGGTATGGTCTAAATTTGATTTTTCCACAACTGTGAGAAAAGTTTCCAAAAATAAATGTTTGCTGTTCTTGTTGAGATTACTTGTAAAAGGGGAGAGTGCCATAGAGAGAACTTGGCATGAGCTCAGAGAACAATGCTTATTTCTTATAACTATGAATTTATAACTGTTTTATTGGGGAAAAAATAGTGCACAACCAAGAAACATGTTGGATTTTAGCAAAAAAATCATGAAATTTAAAAAGAAACCACATTTTGACCAGGGGATGCGATGAATTGATCTCCACAGATAAGCTGCTGTTAACTAGATTTTAACTAATTAGAGGAGAACAAGTGTGGATGAATTCAGCCTTTTGCAGGGATTGAACTATAATGGCCAACCTGTATCTGAAAGGCAACGTGGGATGAATCTTCTTTCAAGCCCCACATTGAGTCAACCTAGTCTTTCTTAAATTACAGATTAATTAATTGCAGTTAAACTGTGAACATCACTTCTTCTCTTGTTAGAGTTTTATCTAAATTCATACTCTTTATATATGACCACTTAACAGGTTAGAAGTGCTAAGCTGGCAAAACACTCCAAACATGCACCAGCAGATGGAAATCGCTATGATGGCATATATAAGGTAGTAGATCATACATGTTCACAGAAACACTATAGGGTATGACTAACTGCAGTCTTGGAAAGATTTCCAAGCCATTTGATCTTTAAATCTTTAACTTAGTGTTTCTTTCCATGTGACCCAAATTTTTGTTTTTACCACATTTTGATGTCATTTGTGGTATATTATTGAACAAAAAACATGTCAATAGGGAATGTATTGATTGAATAGATAGATTTTTTAGCCTTTCATTTTCATGTAATTGCATTGAACAACTCCTTTGACAATCTGCATTTGATTGACAGGTTGTGAAATACTGGCCAGAGAAGGGGAAATCAGGATTTATTGTTTGGAGATACTTGTTACGCAGAGATGATGAGGTAGAGATAGTTTATGCTTTGAATGATAATAAAAGTTCACTGTAGATCTTGTATAGAATCCCCAACATGAGGAAAAACAATGTTCCTGTATAGTCAATTGATGCTACAAAGGATGGAATTTCCTCTATTTAACTTTTGTTCAATAAGGCCATGCCCATAAAATGGTTCCTCACTTCTGCAAATTCATTAAACTTGAACAGTTCTTATGACAAATTTATTTAGACCCCAGCACCATGGACAAAGGAGGGCAAGAAATTAATTGAAGAACATGGCTTGAAGATGGTGGTAAGTGAACTTTATATGCTAAACATTTTTGTGATTTTTTCACTAAGCAAAAACAATAGCCATTCATTTTGGGTTTAGAGAGGAAAGCATATTTCATGTTGATGATCGCTATTGTGCAGATACAACTATGCGACTCTTGATAACTTGAACCTTCAATGACCAAAAAAAAATATTGAGTTATAAGTTATAAAATTATATTTAAAATATGATTACCAAGGGACAAAGTTAAATGAGTTTTTCATTAAAGTGAGTTTGAACTATCAGGATTCATGTATCAAGGTTCTACTTATATCTTGTTCAGACTGAATCTCTTACCATGATTGAATTTTGTCTCTGGTGTGTTCTTCTGACTCAATTTTCAGTTATGTTTGAATTATAATTGCTGTTTAGACTAACATTTTGTCAATATTATCAGTATCCTGAAGGATTTTTGGAGGCACAAGCCAAAAAAGAAGAGGAAAAAAAGAAACAGCAGAAAGAAAAAGATGAGGAAAAGGAAACAGGGAAAGGAAAGGGGAAAGGCAAGGGTAAAAGGAAACGAGATAAAGGTTAGTTTAACATTATTTAACTGTCAAGCAGTCAATAGGCAATTTCAGAAACTAAGTAAATAAATAAACAAACAGGGCAGAGAACTTTTTTCTGATTTCAATGTCCTGTAAAAAAAAATTATGCTTAACATATTCCAGATAAATGTAAACTTTTTCTGAACTATTTTTAATCTTAATCACAAAAATTAAACCAAAACTGTGTGAAGAAATAATTTTTATTCCAATTTTTTAAAAAATTTTATCATTATGGGATTTGTATATATGCTATTGTTATATATTATTTTACATTACATTATTGTAAATAAAGATGTAATTAAGTCCACAGCTGTATCTGTCTAAGCCTTTTAGTGAACTGGAGTTAGGATATTCAATGTTCATTGTACTTATTTTCATGTCTTAACTTTTGTGTCAACTTATAGCTTGTCTGGAGTTGCTTTCCAGTTGGGGATGCTTGAATTTACTTGAATTTAAAATATCTCTAAACAGGGGGGTGAATTGATAAGTTACATCATTGATCAAGCAATCAATTTAATTAAAAAAGATGAAAAGGAGTGGATGTTTCAATGAGCAAATAAGCAAATAATGATAATCTTGAATAAGTGTTGCAACATAAATGTATACAGCATTTATTTGTCAAAACATTTCTCATGTGTTGAGAGTTATTTTCTCTCTTTAATATGTATGTTGAAAGGAGGCTTTCATAATCTAATATTAACCCTTAAACTCCCACAACTGATTACTAAGAATTGTGTAGTTAGACAGTAAGGAGAATTTCTAGTAAGTGAGATCTTGAGAGTGAAAGGGTTCAGGGTGAAACTTCAGCTGCAGAGAATTGTCTTTAGTTTTTCTTCTTTCTCTTTTATTTGTTCTACCCTTGTCACTTTAACTCCTGTATTTAATACTAAGGTGAAGTGAGCCCAACCAAATCACCTCCAGCAAAGAAAAGAAGCTATAAGTTGCCAGAAAAGACGAAAGAATTGCTTGATGCTGATACAATAAACACCAAACTCTGGAGTGAAGTTACCAGTGGATTACAAGACTACCCTGTTAGTATTTCTTACAAGCCATTTGTTATCATATTGATAGTGTTATTAATGATAGTTAAAGACATTTTGACAGATTTGATTACAAAGATAAAACTACTATTGTGAGAGTAGACCTTCATCATCATTCTATGCCTGTACACTTTTCTCTTACTGTTGTTTATTTTGTTATTTTATATTTTGATGAAGAAGTCGCTACAAATCTTTAAATTCATTCACAGACATTTGTTCAAAAGGTGGAAGAGGCATTCACATGCATTTGCTGTCAAGACATTGTATGTGAACCTATAACTACAAAATGTCTTCATAATATCTGTAAGGTAAGTTTTTTCCTTTTTTTTTTTTTTTACAGCAAGTTATGTAAAATAGTTATTAGTTATGTACTTAGGTAGTAATTAATATTCCCAGATTTTGGCTTCCTGCAGTATTTGTGAAACTCTTAGAAACATTTAGCACAGATGAGTCTTGCAATGGTAGCCCTCTGAGGAAATCTAAATGACACCCTAAAACTAATCTGAGTAAGGTCTTATCAAGGAGGAAAAAAGCAAGGCCCCATTCTGTCAGTTAAGAAACCTTCTGTTCTTCTTTACCAGGACTGGAGTGTTAATGATTTCTGCCAAATATGATCATCAAGGAAACCCGTCACAATTATTTTAAGGGTTGCATGTAATGACCTTATTCTGTATCAAGGGAAAGTCGTGATCATTTTGGAATGATCAAATATGGGTGAACTGTGGACATTTATCTTCAAACCTTGGACCCCTAAGAGTGACTTGCATCTAATTTCTCCTTAAAATATCAATATCACACACTATCATTACAATATCACATTGCTTAAGTCACTAGAGTAAAGGAAATTAACACCAGCAAAAGAAGCTCTTGATTGTTAAACAAATTCTCCTTTCAGCACCTTGAGAAATGTGCACAGAACAGTATGAAGAATATGCCTAATGATTTAAGGGTGGAAAAGGTTAATGTAATTTTTTTGTTTTAAATTCAGCAGCTCTTTATTCCACAGTCTAATTGATTATTTGAAAAAAATCCAATTTCTATTTTCACAGAGTTGTCTTCAACGCTCCTTTAAGGCAGAGGTTTATTGTTGTCCAGCTTGTCGCACTGAGCTTGGAAGGAACTACAAATTCACAGTGAACACATCTTTAGATGCAGCTCTCAATCATTTGTTCCCTGGTTATACCAAGGGGCGGTGACCCCCTCCCTCCTTTGGTTGTTTTTGAAATGCAGCTAAACAAAATTCACACGGCTTTTGCATATCATAGACAGTTGTCTTAAACATGAAAGACTCTACAACCCTTAAGACCCTAAACCTTGAAAACACAACACCCTCAAAAAATGGAATACAAATTTTCAAGTATTTTTATTGTAAGCCCATACTAATGCAGGTAAAAATTGAAAAGGATGCACTTTCCTTACTTCATTGTCTCAGTGATTTCTCCCCTAAACTTTAATTCCATTAGTTTTTTTTGGGTTTGAAGAATTAATACATGGAACCCTTAGAACCTTGGAGTTCAAAATGACCTCTATCATGATTCTTTTGGTTGATTAACCATAAATATTGTTATTTTGGGGGGTCTTCGTTTTCAAGTTTTTGAGTGTGATGGGTCCTTGTTTGCAAGACATACTATGAGTGACATTTATTAACATTGGATTATATCTTATCAAGTACATTGGAAAAAAACTTTTGAAAAATACCTATTTGGAATTTTGCCTTATTTAAGGTCATAACATATTGTTCTTTTAATCAATAATATACTTGGCATTATAACTGAATAGTTCCTTATTATATATTAACTGTATTTTATTGAACATGTTAGATGCTTGAAGTTGATATTCAAGTTTGTTCTTTCTCATGAGATATGTACTTGTTGTATTAAGTGTTATACTCTTACATATTAGATGTAACAGAAATTTTTGGTGGAGTTTCAACAATTATCCAAGATTGCAGTAGTTTTTCATTACTTTGCTCTGTGCTTGTTTTAAAAAAATTGTGCCACCTCCTCACCCATTCAGATGCAACACTAAAATCAACCATGATGAGTTAACCCATCACAAGCAGTCTTGTTTTTACTTTGAATTCTCTCAGGTTCCTTGCAATATTTTCATTCATCCTCACTGGCTGTTGTGATTACTTTGTTTTTGGTATTACCACACTCAGTGGAAAGGCATCCTTCTACACATAAATGCATCTATGTCTCCAGTGGGTATTGGCTCAATATAGGAGTGAATTATGAAGTACACTGTGGAATTTCTTAACAGAGTGAATTATTTCTTGACAGTGAAGGAGCAAAGTCCCACAATAAAATTGTAAACATTGGATTGGGCTTTGGATTAGGAGTCTAGGCTTCAATTATTGTAGATTGATATGATATTCTTCAGACAATGTTGAACATTTGTTCTCTATGTTGTGTGCCTTCAGTTTTTATTATGAATGATGTAAAATTATTTTTGATATTATATTTTAATAAAGGGCTTTTCATTTTCAATAGCATTCTTGATGGGATTAAGTTTCATTACAGAATTCCAGTTTTCTTGTTCCTAAATTTTCATGAAGTAACTGAAATGCTGTGTACTCCCCAATCTGTCAAACTCTTGTCATTTTTTGTAACTCTCAAGAGCCTTTGCTGATTTGTAAGAGCAGTTGAGTGCAATCTCTGGTTTTGCTGTCAAAATAAGTCATAGGATTTAAAGATTACCTAAATATTACAAGTCATGGTATCAACTTATGATTACCGTAATTTCCGGTCGATTACCCGCACGGCCGATTACCCGCACCGGCCGATTATTGCATACGGCGAAAAAAAAATTCAACGGATTACCCGCACCGGTGGATAACCCGCACGTTGTTATTCAACTTTTTCGGTGGCGAAAACGTGACATTAAGGCGATACATTTCAGTCTTTCGATTCAGACATGTGCACAATTCTGTGTCAATATTAGCTTATACTTTATTGATTGATTATTGCTGCTGCTCTATTACCGATTTCATCGGCAAGAGTTATTACTCTAAGCTTATAATCAAACGTAAAACTGTGACGTGGGCGTTTCACAGCAGGCATTTTAACTTAATTGGTGACTCGTGGATACACTTATCGCGAATGATCGAGGTTTATAATTCTTATTCAGTCAGTTACCTTTTTATAGCATGTAGGAGCGTAATGAGCAATATCCATTGTTCATTTGTCGTTAAAATACTTTTTCAGCGCGAAATTAGTTAAGTTTCGCACCTATTATTTTCAACATTCTGGTGATGCATTTGGGATTTAAAATTACTGTCGGCAATTTCTCAAAAAAATCGATATCTCCTGTTCTACTGGGCCTAACAAGTCCCTTAAAACGGGAAAATTCTCTTTAGCTCAAGCTAGTGAAAACTGGAAATTTGTTACTGATGCGCCGGATATCCTTGGATTATTTTTGTCACCATCAAGGTTTTGTTTTCACGCGTGCCGATAAAAATTTGTTTGTCACGCAACTAATTATGCGTGAAATAAACTCGAGTTGGCATCATGTTTTCGTGCCGCTTTGTGGCACTTTTGATACAATAAAATTCATTTGAGAGGTGGAAACGCAGGTAGGTGAGAAATTTTTTCAATTCAACTTCCAGAAGAATTTAAAATTGTCACATAACCCGCACCTCCCTATTACCCGCAGTGGCGCGGATTTAATGCAAAATCAACAGATTACCCGCGGGTAATCGACCGGAAATTACGGTAGTTATCTTCTAAAAGTGTTCTCAAAACATTCCTCAAAATTCTGGTTAGAACACAGCTACACTCTTCAAGGCTACCTACAACCTTCTTCAATTCCACCAAACCCTTGTAGTTGCTTCCTGTTTATGGCTTTCTTCCCTCATTATTGGGCCATCAGTATACATACATGTCCCTGCTACCTTTCAGGAACTGAGTCAGCAAAAATTCCATGAGGTTGAGGAGAGGTTAGGAAATTACATTGTGATTCAGGGGAAATAAATGGTAAGGAAAAATTGAAACAACAATAAAACTGCAGATTCACATCATGTAAAAATTGATTTGTTACAATGTTAATGTCAAAATTCAATTCCCTTGAAGCAAAAACATGAACTATCATATTTTGTAAATAATTGAGACACTATGGGTGCCCTTCTTGGTCATGAACCAATTTTTTATTTCATTGATAATCCCATTTATTTTTCAAAAGCACTGGACTGCACTTTATTGCTTTATTGGCATGACAAACCATTTAGGATGTTGGGAGAAACATTGAAAAGTTAGAGAATTACTCCCCTCCAGCTCCTCATTAACAAACTTTTCTTGTGTTCTCCTGACATCCTGTATGGGGTAGAATGCTTGTAAGCTGATAGAAAGTGCAGTCTATCTCTTGGAGTGGATGCTGAAATTTTACTGTTTAAAAAACCCAGCTATTGTTGAGGGTCAGTCTTAAAAACCAGTGAAAATTGCATTTTGAGGATACTGATTGGCTAGTTTGAAGGTGATTGGCAGGAAACAAAACCAATCTGACCAGAATGACACAGCTTTGATTGATACATGAAATTTGACTCCTAAGCAAATGTTTGTATCCACTTGTTCAGATCAGCCAATACTTACTTTGCTGCTTTGCAGTAGAACTAAATCAGAGGTAGAAGGCTTTAAAAATAATTTATTCAGGGTTTCTACCAGTTGCAAATGTTGTATGCCACATTTCTTGTATTTCTTGTACTGCAGAATAGCATTCTCCTTTCATAATGGTGAAGCTTTGGTATAGTTGAACTGTTTCAAAGCAACCACTTTTGAAACCTTTCATGAGAAGACACTAATTTATGGTCTCAAAAAACATTTCATTTTGGACATGCTGCATACAAATACTTTTTCACATCCTACAGATGTCTCTCTGTAGGAAGATGAGTGAGTTTCCACATTCCACCAAAACTGACCCTTTCAAAGGTTTTAACCCTCTTTAATGAAGGATTTTAAACTTGCATTAAGCTAATGATAAAGAAACTGTTCCAGAAGCATCATACTTCTATTTTCATGATTACTGGTCCAGCCAGACTACTTTGAGTATCAATTTTTAGAAATCCTTTAGAAGTGCAAGTGGTAAATGTAAGGTATCTAAACATGTTTCCACATTTAATTTGGTTGGTCAGACATTTTCCACTTTCAAAATGTTTGTAGTAAAGTTTGACTTCCAACTCCAATCTCATATTTAATCAAATCAATAATGATGTACCCATGGCCGCTCATGGTAAAATATTGAAGTACAGCTCCACTTTTGACTCAATAATCAGCATAACTAACACCATCCAACAATGTGCTGGTTACACCTGACATCACAGATTCAAAAGGATGGGTGTGCAGTCTCCAATTGCATCAGAGGGTCACACATACCCTGGAATGTTGCATGAAAATGAAGTCAGTGTTGTGAAACTGACGAGGCAATTTACGATGTTCCAAGAAAAAAAATTGTGAATCAGCCACTGAGCTGAGTGCTCCTGAACCCAGTGCTAACAAACAAGCCACTTGAACCAAAATCTCTTTCATAATCAGTTTAATAAATGTAATGCCATCTAATTGTTACACTCAAAGAGTTAAAAAAATGTCAACATGCCAAATGCACATGAACCAAAGAAGGCATACTTTCCATCTAACTCCAACTGGATGAAAGTAGAGGAGATCAGGGCCTCAATTCTTTACATCCTCTGAGTTACCAAGTGGAATAAATCATTGGAAACTGTAATATGTATACCAATAACCATCACGGTATAGAACTTACACGTAGCCATTTTCATTCTTTGGGTAACAGTGACAAGCTTGACCACTACAAAGATACGTATGGATTAACAATTTGCATATTATAAAAGCAAACTTCTTGGCAGAACACTAATTACTGGTTAAAATATGCATGACTTTTAATAATACTGCTTCCTCGAGGCTGAAATGCTTCCTTATTCAGTTTTAAACTGTTAAAGGCAATTTTCAAATGACTGTCTGTGGTTATCTGGGATTGAATTCGGCACATGAGTGCACTTTGATTGGTTTAAAGTCTTAATTCCAACTGATCAGATGCAAAAGTAAGAGCAATTGGGATTTGGTCAGTCTCCTTCCCCTGCAGTTGAGCCTAATTTGTATTACCTCTTATAAAAATTGCATTGGCTCTAATAATCTTTGTCCTGTTTGACTGTCTCAGTTACCTTGGTTTTGTTTTAAGCCAATCAATTGAAAAGAGCCCTGTCTAACTTTAAACAAGAGGGAGAGTTGCCTTGATTAAACACCAATTACCTTGAGAGTAAACGAACTGAACACACCATAATTCATAGATAGATGCTTACTCCTTTTGTCTGACTAAATGCAAAAATTGTTCTCAACATTACCACCAAATCCATGAAAGACGATTTACCCTAGTGTTATATCTACACCAAAAACAATTCAGTTATTTTACTGCCAGAATAGTCATAGGTAGGCATTTACTGCAAGTTTAACGTGCTTTATGAGGATGTTTGTAGCTCTAATGCTCTCTTGGCGCTATAACCCTTTCACTCCCTGGATCTAAATAGTAATTCTCCCTATTGTCTGCTATACAATTATTAAAATATTAGGGTGGAGAATTTGATGTTGGACCAAAAAATAATTCCCTGGTTGATATCTTCCCTAATGTCATCACTTATCTGCTTGATATTTTATTGATAATAAAGTTATAAAATCATGTCTTGGTCACTCCTGGGAGAGAAAGGGTTAAAAGAGACACCACTCCTCTGACTACCCTGTTGACCACTACTACTGAGCAAGATTAAGAACATAAACTACTCTTAAGAGTCCTCGGTCCATTATGACACACAAATTATAAAGGCCAAAAGCTAGATTTGAAGATCTGTGAGAACCAGTGAACATTAATGCAGCTTAACAATTTGAAGAAGGCACCTTCCAGGCTGTAAGCCTTGTAGATATTTAAATGCCTGTGCTTCAAGACAAGGCAGAACAAAAGGTGACATGACAACAAGGATTTCTTTTCAAAGTTATTGGTAATAATAAGGCAACTTGGCAAGAGTTCTTTACGACGAGACCTTGATCCAAAAGACAAAAGAACTGCAGACAATATGATGAGGTCATTGACACAAACACTTAATTCCAGTCAAGGTGACAATAAGCCTTTGGGCCTTTTGAGTTCCAGGAGAGAGTTCACAATTAAACAAATCTAATGAAGCCAGTCCTCCAGTAAAGAAGCAGCATTTAATATATAAGAGTGATGAAAAAACTTTAGAGTCACACAGAAACTTTTTAGCCACTGCCACGGATAACAAGAATAACCAGATGATCTTCTTTTGATGGTTCAGGTGACAAGTGTGGAGCTATACGTACCAGATGCTCATGTGAAAACTGACATGGAGGAAATGCATGTAAAACACCAACATCATCCTTTGTTGTTGCCGGATTTCCAGGAGTCACAGGAAGGTTTACAACTGCAGCTGCTTGTTTCTGCTTGAGATAGGTCATGAGATTCCTCAATGGTCTTTGTTGCAAAGCTTCATCAAATTCTGGGTCATCAGGAAGTGGTGTTTGAACACCAGGTAAAGCAAGTAATAAACAATGCCCGCTAGCTCCAGCAGTATTAATCCTTCGGGTGACTTCCTCCAGTTTAGGCTGGTCCAAACGAAGACGCTGAGTAATACGTAAAATTGAATTCTGTGAGGAGCCAGATCCATCTGAACGAAGCAATGAGTCAGCAACTTCAGGATTTCCACCAATGAAATGCATTCGAACAGGAAATGCACTATTTTTAAGGATGAGTCCACCACGCCAAGCAACAGCAAATCTTTTGACAAGATCTTGTAAGGTTTCCCTTCCAGTGGCGATGGCATTCTCATTTCCCTGTTCCGCTGATTCCTTTGGCTCGATGTCTTTCAGAGAATCTTCTTTGTCACTGGGTGTTTTGTTGTCATTAGGATCATTACTACTGCTCCTTTTATGCTCAGTACCATTGCCAGAATTTAGGCTATCTCCTCGTGAACGACTGAAGCGTGTGTCTAAAGAACTTGTTCCGCGATGCGAGTCTGAAGGTGATGTTGTACGCGAGTGGTTTGTGTGGTTTGGAGAGGGAGACCTAGTTCTTGGGCTTTTGCGACGTTTTGGGGGACTTCCATTATCCCTATATTCTTTGTTCCGCAGTGGGGAGGGTGGTCTACGTTTTCTAGTCCTGCTGATGTCAATCTCTCGCTGAGGCAACGGTGAATGGTCATTAGGTGGAAAATCATCCATTGGAGGAGGCCGCTGTCTGAAGCGTTGCTGCCCTCTAGAATTTCGGTCCAGAGACCTCTTGTCCCAATTATCTGAGTCATCAACACAAACATTTTGCTCATCTCTTGGCCAGCTGCTTGAGCTAAAAGATCTCTGGGGAGGAAGATCATGTTGACGTCCAAGATCGTGTTTAAACGAATTACTCTCTTCGCGCCAATTTCTGTAATCACTTTCATTCGTAGGAAGAGGCTCCCGACCGCGGTAAGGCGATGGCTCACGCTTTCGATCGTATACTCGGTCACTTTCGTAGGTTCTATTTCCCTGATCCATAGCAAACAAGTCATCATCAACTCTGTTTTCGACATTGATCCGGTTTCTCGGTGGAGTTAGCGGTTGTCTCAAACGCGGGTCTTGTAAATGATCTTTATCTGCAAAATCAATTTTCAAACGACGATCACGGCCGCCAAGAGGAAATCCACGCATTTCACGAGCAGCGACCGACGCAGCATCCAAACTGTCGTACAAAATGTAAGCATGATCGTCGCCTTTTTCGTAGTCAATCTTTCTGATGGCACCAAACCGATCAAATTCTCGTTCCAGCTCGACAATCGAGGTCCACTGCCCTAAACCACCCACCCATAAACGGGTAGTTTGTTGACTTTTTCCGTAACCAATTTTCACGCGGTTACGACCGATAATTTCACCTTGCATATCCACACGCGCTTTAGCGGCAACATCAAGATCTGCAAACTTCACAAAAGCATAGGTGTTACCTTGTCCACGAGCTGGCCGTTTGATATCAACATCTAAAACAGCTCCAAATCTCTCGAAGGCACGACGCAATTCCTGACTAGAAATTCCCGTTTCCAAGTTTCCGACAAAGAGCGTCCTCGTAGCTTTAGGGTCATCTTCTGGGGGAATGTACTCTGCGGGCCGAATTTGATTTTGCTGTCCAAACATGCCCGTACTTTTATAATTCTTTCGATCGTTGTCACCGCGATTTCGATCGAGATCAAACTGTGGGTTATTTCGTTGAGTTCGACGTGTAGGAGAAGGCGGTCGACTGTAGTTCTGCGGGTACTCGTTCGGACTATAACTTCGTCGAGACGTCCTTTCGGGAAAATCGTAATCTACCGGCCGTTCGAACAGAAGAAGACGTCCACGGCGTTCAATAGCACGCCTTGCCTCGCGAGCATCGTCAATGTTTCGGAAGTATACAATTCCATAACGGTCATCATCCCGTCCAGACAAGTGCACGGTTATCTCGGCTACTCCGAACTTTTTGAACTCGTGGAATATTTCTTGTTTCACAGACTGGTCTCCGACATTACTAGGAAGATTCGAGAGCCGGATGTGGGGTTCAGATTCTCGGTCTATTCTCTTTCGCTGGTTTTGATAGTTATTTTCGTTTCGCATATTTACATTTGAGCTGCGCTTATACGTCCTAACATCGATCTTCCTTGTCAATGAAGCACTTCGGCGGATCGGGGAACCACTATCCCGTGCGCTTTCCGGCGAAGATAATCTATCGCGAACCCCATTATCGTCGAATTCCCTCTGTGAACGAATTCGTTTAGGCTTCGAAAGCGTCTCTGAATCAGAAGACCTCTTCATGACCATTATTTGTCCGCTTGCTACCGAAGAGTGTAAGTGGTCCCTATTACGATCCAAGATGGCGGTTAGTAAAGTCAGCTTGTGTAGCTAGCGCTGTGACGTACACGTGGGGTCTAAATGTTTTTTGTACTGAGAAATCGCATTATGATCATAACAAAGTTATCAGCCATTTGTCCAATTGTTTATTAATGTGAAAAAATCGGAGGTCTCTATTCCAAGTTTTGAGAGTGAGAAGAAGTCTTTAAATAGGGTCGTGGGCTGCAATACTGCAGAAAATTAGGGAGGTTAAGGCGATGATTAGTGAGGATACTTAATGTACTTGCTAATTCGTTTAGCTCTCAAGTGTTGCCTGATTGGTCATCATATTCTTATTACTTTACTCCTGTACCAATGGCGTTTGAGCAATCGATCATGAAGGCCTAAGGAAGACAAATCCAGATGGCCGATGGCACTTTTACTTTCATTTACTGCAAAAGAAACTTGAGAACACGATGGAAACTGAAAATTCCACTTTGAGAAGAGAAAAGGAAAATAAATTTATTTCTTCTGTTCTAGTTGGCGAATAAATTGCAGTTATGATCAACGAAGCTACACACGCTGAGGAAAAAAAGAGCACATTGATATATATCCTACAGCTGTCCTAGAGCAGTTGTTATGTAAATTTATCTAAAACGATTTAAACTTTCATGAATGAACGCGAACATCAGAACAGTGGGTGTGGACATCAATGATAAAAAGAATCTCTTTAACCCAAGTTATAAGTTTGATTCCATTGTTGTTTAGTGACACCTGCGGTACTTATACCTGAGATTTATGTTAATCGATTAGATTTTAATAACTGCATCAGCACACTTAGCCTCTCGCCCTGATGTTAATTTTGAGCTTTAAGGGGAAATATTCAATTTTCTAATTCTATGAAGAATGTATCATGTTCTACGTCTAATTTCAAGAGGCAAAATATTTTGTAAACTGGCAGTTTACCTGATCAGAAAGATGATGAAGAGTTATGATTAATACAAGAAGTTTTCATCTTTTTCGAATGTTTCTCATTTTCGTTGTAGGCCATTCTCAAATCTTTGCGCCTGCAACCCGTTACAGAGTGAAACAAGTATGACAAACGCAGCTATGGGTTTCATATTTCATTTTAGACATTTTTTTTAGCCGTGGCTTATTTTGAGATGGATGTGATTTCACATTAATTTTAATGTGTATCATTGTTTTATAAGGAGTGAAAGAGGGTTTTGTACCACAGAAGCCAAAAAGTCGTGTCATTCTGTTTATGGAAAAAAAAAAAAAAGAAAAAAAAAAAAGTGAGCTTCATTTACATATTTCCTCCAGAAACCAAAACACACCGCTCGTCAGAACTTGCTAAAAGGATTCCTGTCAATTTCTTTTGGCCCTCGTTATTAGTTTAGGCAAGGGCGGTTTTTCACCCTCAGAGAGTATGATGCCTTGAGCAAAGCCATTCGGCGAGAGATCTTCTTGGGGTCTAGTGTAAAAATAGAAAAATTTACGTCATCAGTGAAGATTCGAACCTCGTCCGGTTTCAGTTCTGTGCGAGAAGTTTATAAGCCTTGGTTACCCTTTTTGGGAGGCTGTGGAACATGAATCTAAGTACAGCCCTTCCTCCTCCCTGCAGTTAACATCATCGTAGCGCCAAAAGACCGGTTCGGAAAGTACATTTCAGACCGCTGATTTTTGTAATCTCTTGTTAGGATCACTGCTTACTTATGTAACAATTCGACTGCGATCACACTTGAAATTGTTAAGATTGCTTGAGGGTGGATGTTCGCCAACGAACTATTTTAAGGACAGGTTAATTGATAACGTAAATTGGCCACCGTTAAGAGTTTCAAAGCTGACGTTTCGAACGTTAGCCCCACTCCATTCACTCTGACGAGCGTTGAAAGAGTTGAAAGAAGCTCCAGATATCCAAACGTTCAGGATTTAATGAAATTCAATTATTAACAATTATTCTATTCGCCCTCCTTGGATACGAGATTGAATATAGCTAACCTGGCGCTACGCGCCTCGTTGGCATTTTACATCGCGCACTTATTGATTAATTGTTAAATAGCTGGCAGCGCTCGTGGGCAAGATGAAGCGAATTGGCTACCCGAGCGGATGGGCCCATCCGCTCGGGATTGCACGCTTTGATCCCGCGAAAGTAAAATAGTGGAGCGGAGTAAGAAATATGTCGTAATTTCGGACAATTTCTGGAATGGTATTGCAAAAAGCGACTGAAGACAGTCAAAACAATGAAAGCATAAACGAGAACGTACCACTTACTGTTGGCTTTCTTCCGAAGCACTCGAAAATAAAAAAGTCATTCTTGATTCTTTTTAATCTTTTTGATATTAACTAAATTTTTCATTGACCAGGCTTGATCGATCAAGATGGGTGCATATTAGCCTCGTTCTTGTTTCGTGTTTTTAACAAATTGAGGAACTAAGGCGATACCCTCTCATCTTAATCGCACGCTTGGTCAACAACGCTTATATCAAGGCAATTTAGTATTATCAACCGAGTTGATAACGTAAATTAGCCACCGTAAAAAGTTTAAAAGCTCACGTTTTGAGTGTTAGCCCTTCGTTATGCTACAGTCTCTTTAGTAACTTATCCTCTTTGTTCATTTGCATATTTCAAGGGTCTCACTTCTCCACGCCCTCCAAAGCTTGAGAAAAGAGAGATCTAGAAAAGAGGTAGGACCGAAAGTGGCTGCTTCAGTAGTTTATACAAATTCCTTTTTTTGTTGCTTTGCAAATGTCTTCCACTGACAACTGAGATGGATGATTATGCCCGAGTTATGGTCTTGACAAAAAAGGCATAGTGCTTTTCATGTCCCCATGGGAAATGGAAAAAATAAAGAGAAGGAAAAGGGGTAGAAAAAATGTATACAAATAGGGAACCAGAAAGGGAGAAAGAACGAAGGCACAGAGCAATTTGTATGGAAGATACAAAAATGAAAGACAGGGAGACAAAGGAAAGAGGCTGTTGTATTTCAACAAGGGGCTACTGAAGGGCATCTTTTTATGCAAATTTAGCCCAGTACTTATAGACTCAAAGACATAATTACGAAATGTTTGTGGACGTTTTCGGTCGCAAGTTGTTTATTAAATTAAACATCATGTAACTGTTCTTTCGTTTTGAAGTTAATGTACCGTTACCCAAATGGTTCAGAAATAAATGGCTTCTTGATGCACAATGAATCATACATGAGGTGAAACCTCTTCAAATAGTTATTAAAAAAGAAAGTATAAGCTGACGATTGACAAATACACATTAAGTTTCTACTGAAATCTGTCAACCCTTTAACTCCCAAGATATTTTTAGTAATTCTCCTCACTGTCTGCTATACAATTCTTCTGATGTTACTTCTGAGAATTTGGTATTGGATCAACCAATAATCCTCTAATTGATACTTTTCTCGGTTCTCATCACTTGTCTTCTTAATTTTGTATTGATATTATAAAGAAGAAATGCTCTCTTGGTCACTCATGGGAGTTAAGGTGTTAAATCTTTTCTCCAAGTGCACACAAATAGGTAAATGAAACAATAATTGATATTTATTCAAGTGCCTTTTGATTGAGTGTTGTAAAACCAAACCCAAGGCAATCACAACAGCTGGATATAGCAAAGAAAACATCACCAGGAGTTAATGAAAATTGAACTAAAAACAGGCAATCTGCCTGAAACATGGGAAAATGCAATTAACCAAGTTGCAATTAGCTTTAGTTGATTGGCAGAGAAAGTGGTGAAAGTTTTCTGTACCAGTCACAAATGAAATAATGCAAACCAAAGTAATCCAGGAGTACTATTAACACACAATTTAAAAATTTATCTAAAAAAACCTTACATGTGCACACCTTATGAAAATATACTAATTGAAGATGCCTTACCTGAAAAGGAAGTTATAGTTACTAGCACATTCACTATAATAGAAATTGATTTGACTTTCATGATAAGGCATTTGCACAACAAGAAACTTCCACAAAGTACTACTTGCAGGAGGACTGACAGGATGGATGACAAGGGATATATTTCCTTTACAATTGCCTTCAACATACAAAGGCTAATAAATGGTTTTGAAAGTCAATAAGGAAACCACGCTCATTTGTGGAGAAATAGAGAGCATAACACCTTTGTGATGAGACTTACTTATAACATGTTCTGCTGGATTATTGCTGGTGTTTTCTAAATCTAGGTTTGAAGACATATACCCAGGAAGTTAGACTCATGTTGGAAAGGGCTGATAAACAGATACATTGCAGTCAAATAAATTACGCCATGGTGAGAAGTTTTGGTTACTGGTAGTACTATTGAAAACTCTTGTTATCATTTAGAAATATAAGAGCATCTTCCCCATGCTATGAATCAAATCTTGCAATTGGCCACATATCAATAATTACAATGACCATAAGCTAGTGAAAGTCAAAATCTAATTCCCCTTGTAAGTGCCACAGAGCACCACTGAATGTGATACAGCTTCATTGGAGAAATACCACACTTCCCCCCCAAAAATAAATTATTCAAATTGTTCACATTTCTATAATACAAGAAGTAGGTGGGATAGGGTTTTCTACAGTGTCAGTGCTGTAAGAAAAACCCAGAAACTTAACTAATGTCATATTTTTATGGACTTAATCACAATACCAAGCATTGTCACTACTCCTTCAAATAAGATCTTTGAAAGTATCTTCCTCTAAGTAAATGTTTCCTTGAAAACCACACCCATGTTTAAGAATGTGTTCCCTTGTAGTCCTTGGCAGGGATATGTAAACCCAAACCGCTCTGTCAAGTTCCTTTACTTCAGGATAAGAATATAAAGTGCCATTAAAACACAAGATAGTGCCACAACCCAGTGTAGGCGAATTCCTATAACTGCAGCTACAAGGAAATAAACACAAACACTTAATTCAAATATTGCATGTACCTTAATGAACCTAGTTTTTCTTCCATGAACCTACAAAAATCTGACTATACTTTCACTACTGGAACTGCTCATAGCCTTTTTTCAAAATGGATGCGAGGAAGAATTTTGGATTTAACATATTAAAAATGTGCTTTGTGCAGTTACTAGCCAAAACAATAAAGTTGATAGAAATCATGAAAAAAAAAATAGATGCAATAAGGATAAGAAAAGCAAAAAAAATATAAACTGAAATTAGTGGATTAACAAAATGCAGTACAAGTAAAACAGAACATTCTGTTGCTGATGACCCAGATAGCGTCAAACTTCACTGCAAGGTGATCACACCATTTTTCAGGCAAAATTGTTAAAGGAAATGGTTGGTAGTTAAGATCAACAAATGATGGCTTGGAGGCAACCACAAGAGAGAGCTAAAACAATTTTAAAGAAGCATAAGACATTTGGGTTGTGTTAGTAGTTTAATTATAAGAAGGTGGCTGCAATGTGAAGATCCACTGTAAATGGAATTAACAACTTCATGGTTTACCTTTATAAAATACACCAAAGAATCCCTTCTTTTCAGAGAGAAAGAATGACTTCAGTCTGGGAACTCTTGTTATGTATGCACAAGTACAAATGATCAACAATGCCAACACCAAAACACCATCAAAAGAGTATACTGAAAAAAAAGAAAAAAATAAGTGAAATAAGGAATGAAATAATGGGAAAGAGACTAGTAACTAAAAACTAGTGGGTTGGTAGGCTTGGGTTTTCTCACTAACAAGATAAGCTGAATAATTAATAAATAATTTTGCTTTGCTAAACAACATGATAATGAAAAGCACTATGATTGGCTTGGTTTTTGTAATTTCTGACATTATTAGTAATACTGATTTTTGATTGGATGGAATTTCACAGATACAATAGACAAGGAGGAAATAAGAACCAGAGGCACTACTTGAAACAGTGAACTTATTTATTGGTCTGATCACTAAACAAAAATTAAGTGGTTTAATTTCATTGCCTGATACTTTGTTGAGTCCTTGAGCTTCAAGCTTTTCTTTTAGAATAACCTTCTCTGCCCCTGAGTCTAAATTAACTCTGCTAACTTGTTTCAGACTAGTATCCCATTGATAGTAGTATCTAGTATCCTTGACTAGTATCCCAGTTACCCATTGGGTAACATTTTTAATTTTTTAAATTGCCTCAAAAGGTTCCTGGTTACCAATCCTAAAAACAGGTCTATGATCTGTTACAGAGTCAATAGGACATCGTTAATGTGTAAACATCTTTCAGCCCACTTTTTCCAGCATGCTAGCATTCTGTTGTATTTCAACAAGTAAAAATTTGGAATGATAAAAGGAAAGATCTCAAAATTATACACAATTAAGTTTTAAAGTGTAAAAAAGTAACAGGCTTTTAACTGTTACGCAGTCAGATTCATACCCAGATCTAGAGCCATCCATCAATATGTAAACGACAATACCCCTAAAATTTAAGGGTGTATGTTTCCTACTCCTAGAGTGAAATAAATATTTCTTGACCATTTGCCACAGCTGCACAAATATCCTCAATAACCTTTTTTATGAGATTGTTTTAACTTCTTTTGCATTATGTGGAATGAGACACCATCAGCCGTTAAAAAAAATACAGTATCTCCCCTAGTCAATTGGAATATACCACAGATTCCTTGGCCAATTAAAGAAAAAATCATTTTGTTAAATTAGAGAATTGTGATAAGCACAAGATTTTATTTTGTACCTTTAAGAAAAAAGGCATACACAAGATATTGTATGTCAAACAATTCTTGGGAAAGGTTATTACAGTTCTGCACACTTTAGACACAATAATCAGATAAAAGGTAGAAATGGTAATAAATATCAAGGTTTTATAAGGGAATGTTCTTTTCTAGTTTAAGATGAATTTAGGTCAAAATGATTTCATACTTATTTTATTTGAATTATTTCCTTATTGTTCCAAGTAAATTAAAAAAATGTGTTCGAAATCACTTTAAGCCTTTGACCCCAAAGGGTGACTGGCATCTAATTTCTCCCTACAATATTACCTCTGAATCAAATAACAAAGTCAAAAGAATCTAGGAAATCATCACCAACTAAAGAAACTCTTGATTGTTAAACAAATTCTCCTTGTCAGCACCTTAGAAAATGTATAAAGAACAGTATGGAGAATACGCATACTGATACTAGGGTGTAAAAGGTTAACTGGCCTGAATTTCATTTGAATCTACAACATTTGCATAAGAAGACTCTGATCAGCTAAAGTTCTTTACAAGGGTGACTGTGTGATGTTAGACTGCATCTATAAACAGCTGTTTCTCCTTTTTCCCAGTGAGTCTATCTTGGATTGAAAAACTTACACATGTTTTACAGCACTTCATCAGGCCTGGATTTTTTTAAGTGTGGACAATGCTATTCACTAGATAAATCTCAATCCAGTGGATAGCCCAGGGCATTTTGTTAACAATTATCTGGAGAATAGCGATTTATCGGTTGAATAGTGTAACCCACTCATCGTAAAACTGGGTCTAAAAGCTAATTTCACATCAAAACAAGTGGCTGGTCTTTGTTTACATGATACTGAGAAGAGCTTTTGTGCTGGAATTTCGTTTTTACTTCAGTATGCAGTCTGGTTCACAATCAGGGTGAACTTGCACCGGTAGAACTCACTTCTGCCTACCAATTTCTGGCACTATCATGTAAACGAATACAAAGCCACGGGAAGAATTGGGGAGGTCTTGTGTCACATAGTTTTTACTACCTGCATCCCCCTAAAAAACCCTCCCACTAGAAAAGTCATTAATTTACGGATTTGAGGGCGCCATTTCCCCTTCTTTACAGATGATCCAAAAGATGATGCTGTTACAAAATTTTGCTGAAATATCCACCGGTTACAAAAAAATTATGCCTATAGTTTTTTGTAACGAATAAGTAACAAAAAAATCATTGAACGAAAGACCCAAGTACCTCTTAAAGGTAAACACGACACACTAAGCATTTAATTTGATGAACGTATATCAACTAGCGATCTAATGGGTGTAAGCAAAATTAACCCTTAAAAGGTAGATTTGTCATAGTTACACATGAGATACAATTCAAAGAACATTCTCTATGTTTTAGTTGAGAGTTTGCTTGAGATTTGAAGAATAAGAGTGAATTTCCATATTTCAACTTGCCACGTCCGTATATACAATCTATCAAATCAAGTCGACACAAACACAGAATTTAAACGAGCAATTTTGGCTTCAGTGTAGTCTGAATTAATTAAATACTTTACCGTTCATTTTAAGTCAACATTATCGTCCCAGATGATGGCTGTATTCAATTATTTCGCTTCCCATAAATTCCGAATCCTTCCTTCTTCGCTTGATCAAGCTCAGCAACCGAGAGGTACTGGGTCTGGAAAAGCGATGACTTGACGGTTTTTCAACTCAGTGGTATATCTGTTGGAAATGTAATTTGGTAAAGTTAATTCCTTTCTTCGTGAAATATGTTGGCCTTGCTCAAACTATCCAAAAATTGTCTGTAAAAATTATTATGGTATCTTAAGGAGAAAGGAGGCAGTTTTTGACTCACAAGTTCCTTAAGTCTCTTGTAAGACAAACTACTCTCCGTCCCCTCCCTTAAGACTCCTTAAGGTACTTTGAGTCGATCACGTTTCGTACAGGATCTTTACGTCATCGCCGGTTATTTCTTCTTCCCACTTGTTGGGTCAAGGTGTACAAATTCTTCTCCCGATGAATTTTCGAAGGCTTCAGCCTAAAAACACGTCTAGCTACAGTTTCATCGCCAGAAAAAGAAGAAGTATACGAAAGAAAACGTATTTTGTGGTGAAATAACACACTAGGAGGAATTTTAACGTTTGATTCCCGAAAACAACATGCCCAAAGGAGACTCGAAGGGCAAAGGGAGTCGCGGAAAACGCGGACAGCAACCAAGAAAGAGAGGTGTGCTTCTGAGAGTTTAGTCCTTTTAATTCAATTTTTAATAATCTAGAACATCCAAAAATTTTTGTTAAAATTGTAGGTCGAATCGGATCTCAGCAGTTGTTTTTTTACTGCGATTTTTATTTTGGTTTTACTCCTTGTTGAGAAATCAACAGTTACGCGCCATTCTCCATTCATTCATGTGCTCGGTTTCCGTTCGATGTGAGTAACCTCTTCCTATTGTAATTTGTGATTTTCCTTGTTTACTATTTGTGTAGGAAGAAGAGGAGGCGAGGACAGTGATGAGGAAGATTTTGAAAACCAAAGTGTGGCGAGTCATGCCTCTACAACAGACACTCACAGTGCAGAAGAAGGTTTGACTGTTTTCGACGGCACGTGAAAAGCTAATGCTTCCGCGGATTCTTATGAAGTACTTATGATTTAGGTATTTGCTTCAGTATTGTTAAATCTGATAGCAGTTTTTTTTTTTTGCAGCGGATGGTTTCGACGAAGGAGCAGAAGAGGACATCGAAGACGATTTTGAGCATATCCTTGCAGAAAATATTGATGGTGCAACTCAGAAAAGGTACTTTGTTTGGCACGTTATTGTTTTTCATTTTAACATGATTGTTTTCGCTTTGATTTGTTGCCCTTATGCATGGCTTAAGTTAAATGAATACTTAAGTTAAAAACCCTGAAGTTTTGCACACTTTTTCGCTGTTCATGTGGATGGAATGGTTTTAAATACATTGCTTGACCGTGATTAAGAAAATGGAACTACGGTTTGTGCTACAAATTGATCATTGAAAGAAAACCTCTCGTTTTCTTTTAAGCCTAGAAGCAAGTTTTCGTTATTTTACTCGATACCTAAACCTATTTCATTAACTGGGCAAAATTTTAAGAAATACCAGAACTCCGTCTATTATTTTGCGTAGATTTCGACAATTGTTAGAAATATAAATGTACGCTCTAACAACCGGAGTTATTCTGGTTTTAATGGTTGGTGTCGATAATTCCCTTATGGATTTCCTTTTCTTTTCTGATGTTTTCATATTGCACCACAATCCAACATTTGAGAACCGTTTATATGCTTACATAACATGCTTCATCCTTCATTGTTCGTTCCGAAGCTTTTTCAAACAAATAATGTTTCATGTAGCAACCTGAAGTAAACACACTCATCATCTGCAATTATAGTACCAGCTTGAACTTGTAAGAGGGTTGGGGGTGGAATGCGTTCAAGGGGTCAGTTTGTCTTTCAAGTTGCAGTTAAACACACAATTATGTGGCTAATTCATGCTATGACCCGTGGAAAATTTTTGGCTAAGCTGCAGAATACCCTGCCACTCATTTACATGTCTTTGAATAAGAATAATGTTTGTTGTGTTAATGCTACGACCTTCAAAGCCTCCCGACACATGTAAATGAGGTGGACCAAAGTGGCAGGGTATTCTGCAGTTGCTCCAAATGTTCAATTAGTTGAATCTGTCTCAAGTGGCACCATTTAAATTAACCAGTTACCCTGTATTTAGTGGTTGGTTGTCCAGGTCCTGAATATCACTGTAATTTTAACCTCTATAAGTGGTCACCACAATTGAGAAGTTGTGTTCACCTTTGAGTGAGTCCCAGTGGCAACACTGCAAGACAACTCTTTATAAATGTTCCATGAAGTTGTGTTGAGGGGGAGAGTTGTCTTGAGTACCCAAGACCTATAAATGGAGCCAAACGCTGCAACATAGACTCAGTGATAAAGAGGGAATGTGGAAATAGAAAGGAAAATCATGTCTTCAGACTTTGTTTTGATAGAAGCTTCTACATATCAAAGGACAGGTGTAATGACAATATATTATGGACAATTAAATGTCATGTAGACAGTCTTAAAAAATCGGCCCGAAGAGGTAAAACTGAATGTGAGATGAATCTAGAAAATGGAATGAAAATGGTAAAAATGTGTATTTTATTTCTAAATCAGCAGCTTTGAATTTCACTGAATTTTTAGATCATGTTTAATTTATCTGCAGTTCTAAGGGAAGGCAGTCTGCTCTGGCTGCTGTTCAAAAAGCTCTGAAGTCAAGGATCATTGGTGAATTTGTCTTAGACAGGTGTTATTCCTTTTCATAGATTATTTTTGTTATTATTCCTTTTTCTATTATTATTATGCAATGTATTTGTCGTGCTTTTTTAACTGATATACAAATTTCATAGTCCTGCTTGTTTCCTCACCAAATAGGGGATTAGTTTCTAAAGAAACTGTGGTGCTGCATTGTGGTCTAACAAGATAGTTAGGTTTTCAGACATGGTTTGATGCTACTCTGGTTTAAAGATTTAATGAGTGTAACTGAAGAAGTTACAATTCATAGACCCAAGGTTTTGACACTCCTGTCTGGTGCCTTTATCAGGAGTGATCTAAACGCTGCAACAAGAGATCCTCTTGTTGTATTACTTAACCCTTTAAACCCCAAGAATGACCAAGAATCTTGTTGCAATGACCAAGACTCTTGTTTTCATAGATGTTGGGTCTATGAATTGTAACTTCTTTGGTTACATTCATTAAATCTTGAAACCAGAGCAGCATCAAACCATGTCTGATTGTCTACCTGGTTGCTATGTGAACTTTAATATAGTATAATTAGGTTTTATTGACAGAGTTGATAATGTAAATTAGCTCTGTTAAGAGTTTGAAAGCTGAAAGCTCAAACTCAAAACACTTTACAGTGGCCAATTTAAATTATGACCTCAGTTGATAAAACCTAATTAATTTTTAAAGATGCAGTAGAAAATATTCAGTAGAGTCATTTTTTTACCTTATTACAAATTTTCACAATGGAAATGAAAGCACTGTATGACAGTTGGTGGATGATTTTTAATGAGATATTTGGAGTGAAGGAGTGAAAAGTTAGACCATTCAAGGGGACAAGTTGTTGGGACAAATCTTTCTGCTGTGTGTGGTATGGATGATTTTTGCAAAATTCTCTGCTCTGTAACATAAAATTTGCCAAAATGAAAAGTTGCAAAACTTCACTCTTTTTGAATTTATGTAATGACTGCGGCTATGATATGAGTCACACTGATTGGTTCAGGAAACAGTACACACAAAGTAGTATGTTGTAGAGGCATGTTAAAATAAGTCATCTCTCAGGGCATCCTCACCTTATTTCTTTCCTCTTATGATGCCCTTTTTCCTTCAAAAGTAAAAGTTGTGCATGTTGTTAATTTGTCATAATGTTAATGATCTTATAAAAATACTCAAACATAATAAAGATATGGTGAAAAGCAAACAGCATATCTTCTATAAACCCCTCTATTGGTTGGGATATAAATGAGGGTTTCACTTAAAACCATGCTACCATGATGCCAGTTTTAAATGTTTTTTTTCCTGTTTTTTTTTCTTCAGGAAAATGACTATTCTGGATTTTATTGAGAAATGTGTTAAAAAAGGTAGGTTTTAGCCAGCTATTAAACAAAATTTGTTTCATGTAAGTAGTGAGTACTTCTTGTATCTCCATCTTCAGGTAGATGAGGAAGAATAGCTTTCAAAATTAGCTTTATATTCTTAAGTAACGATTGATTATCATATGTGCAATGAAAAAATAAAACAAGAGAAAAGACTTGAATTCCTAGATTCAGTTAGACTCTCATAATACTTAACCCCTTAAACCCCAAGAATGACCAACATCTGTTTTCTGCTTCCAGCACTACTGCTGTATCATTAATTAAGATCATGAGAATTAAGGAAATGATTGCCAACCTCGGAAGCTTTGATTGTTAAACAAATTCTCCTAGTTAGTGCCAAAGGAAATGTGGAGAGAAGAGTAGGAAGAATATGGACAGGGATGTTAGCTTGTAAAGGGTTAAAATTTATGTGAGTAACTTGTCACCTGAATTTCCCATGGAGACCACTTATGAGGTTTTCATTCCCAAGATAGTCTGCACCCAATTTTTGCTTTTGTGGTCATATGCTGTCAAACAGTCCACAGATTACTGAAGCAATCCTCGCAGTTATGAACACTGCTGAATTAGTAGTTGAATAAGGCCTGAAAAAATTCAGGCCTGTATGGGATTTGAACTCATGACCTCTGCAATACTGGTGCAACGCTCTACCAACTGAGCTAACAAGCCAACTGAGAGCTGGTCGTTATGTTGGATCCAAAACATAATCGAGGATTGCTTCTATATTTGTTTCTTCAACTGCAGTGCACATATACAATTTTCATATATATACAGTCATTAGTTCACAGATTGTTTAATGATGTGTACTGGGTACTGGCACTGAAGGGATTAAACACAAGTAAAAGTCAAAATTCTCTGTGTTGATAAGTATGATTAAGTAACAAAATGGAATTGTTTCAGGTACCACAGAAGATCGAGTTCTGGCATCATCCATAGCAGCCCTGTTATGTGTTCAGTTGGGTGCAGGGACCGAAAGTCAACATGTCTTCAAAACTCTCAAGCCATATTTAATCACTGTTATCCAGGATAAAACAGCTATGCCAGTTGCCAGATCCAGTGTAAGATTGGCTCACTTTATCTGACTGTTAGCTATATTTGGTTCATGGTTACTTAACCCTTCAACTCCCAGAAGTGATTAAAATGTAGCTTCTCCCTATAATATCCATACATTATCTAGCAAAGAGGTAATGAGAACACTCAAACCTAAGTAGAAGTTGTTATCTTTATCTACAACCAAATTCTCACAACTACTTTAAAAGGGAATGAGCAGAAGCAAGAGGGGAGAATTAACAATCAGATCTTGGGAGTTAAGAGTTAAGCATTGAGTTGTGTCTGATGTTACCATTTTTGCTTACAAACACTACATTTAAGTTTGCTTAATTGACTTTTATTGCAGCCTGTCCCATGGTTTTCTACTGTGTTTGACCATGACATGGGTTTTGCAGGGACCTATTGTTCCTTATGACAGACTCTTGAGTGCTGATGAAGAGTTAACCCTTTCACTCCCAGATCAAATTTGTAATTCTCCTTACTGTCAACCATCCAATTCTTATAATGCTAGCTCAGAGACTTTAGTATTGGATCAACTAATTATCCCCAAATTGATATTTTTCTTAATTCTCATCAATCATCTGGTTGATATTGTATAGATATTGTTAGAAGGAATTCTGTCTTAGTCACTCATGGGAATTAAAGGTTAAGGCTGGATATCTTTTTCTTGAGTTACAGTTTCTAGATCATCCTTTTTTTTGCTCTTTTAGTGTGCAACAGCTCTTTCTGTCTGCTGTTTCATTACCAATGAGGATGCTGATGTAAGTATCCTAAATATATAATTAGTATTGATTTCACTTTATCATACTCTAAATATAATAGTTACAGGTGTTGTAAATTGCTGCTATTTGTATAATAGTGCTAATTGTCTTTAATTTTTTTTTAAAATGCCAAGAATAAATTAAATGTCAAGAATAGCTGCCAAACAAAATAGATGTTGGTCTTGCTAAGTGTCAAGTTGCCCTTCAAATGCTACTTGGTTCTTGCAAGTAGAACTATATTGATTCTCTCATAAAGGTATCACAACTTGACAATCATATCCCTCCATTTTAGGAGCTCTTTGAATGTCTCAGTACCTTGGAAGCAATATTTGACAGCAAGAAGACTGTTAAAGCAGATGAAGTGGAACTTTACTATGGCATTTTATTAGCATGGGCTCTCCTTCTATCTGTGACACCTCCCCCAGAAGCTTACACGCTTATTAACAAGTAAGAATACCCAGAGCTTTAGAGCTGAGCAAAATCACTTTGAAAGGATCTTAGAGAAAATGGCCAAGACCAGTGTTTCTTGCCATTTTGACTCTCAAATTGTGATGTTGCTTACTTTAAATCTTCCTTTTATATACTGGTTCAAATGTTTAATTAGTTGGTAAAGTGTGTAGAGGATCTACAGAACATAACTTAGTGTATGTGTATCAACTAAATGTTATGTTTTCAACACCTTACTTTTTGTTTTATCAGACACTTAAGAAGGATGAAGTTTCTGCTAGAGACAAGTGACCTCAATGTGCGCATTGCTGCTGGAGAGATCTTAGCTCTTATGTATGAGATGGGGCGTGATATTAATGAAGACTTTGTTGGGGACAATAATGGCTTGTGTGACTTGTTGAGGGATCTTGCTACAGATGGAAACAAGCACAAAGCAAAAAAAGATCTCAGACAACAGCGATCAAGTTTTAGAGACATTTTAAGAACTGTGGAGGTACTTAGATCTTTTATCATTCTTTGTTTCCTCTGGACACTTATTAAAGCTACAACTAGTTGCAATAAAATGGTGAGACACCTTGAGCAACAAGTGCCGTTACTAACTTCATAAGATATTCAATGTTGTCTATCAAAGATTTGTATGTGATATGTGATTTGTATGATGATCATTTTTCTCTTGTCATATTAGTGTGTCTTAACTACTTTTGTAACTAGTTGTAGCTAATTTACTGAAGATTTCAACAGTTTTCACCCATAATTGGGAACTTTTTAGAGGTTTATCACTCTCATGGGAAGATGTATCAGAGAGCATTAATGGTAAATGAGAATGTAGAGCTGTAACTTACCTACATGTTGAGCATAATATTTCAGTTGTACTTAGTAACGAAAGTTTGGAATAAGCAGTCCTCTTTGATAAAAACTACTAGATAAAAATATTGGCCAAAATGATGTTGTGAGTATTGTATTTTGTAAATGCTCTTATTGAAATATTGTTGTACATTTACCCTAAGTAGGTAACAGTTCACTGCAAGTGATAGTCTTAGTGGAAAGCCTACATTAAATTCCTATTCATGCATTGTACTTTGTTCAGAGAATACATATATACAATATTCACAGAGGCTTGGCAAGACTTCAGAAGAAAGACAGTTGCTTGGAAAGAGTAATTAATAAAGTCTGACCTCTTTAATAAGCATTTTTGTTGAAGGTCTGTAAAATTTCACAGTCTCCTGTGGGCTCATCAGTTGGAACTTCAAAACATTCAAAAGTAAATTTAGTTTTCACTAATCAATATCCTGTATTAGGATGGTGTTTCACCAGATGAGGTTGTAAGGTTTGGAACAGAAAGCATTGCATTACACTCCTGGGTTCAAAGAAGACAGTACTCTGCTTTAAAGGAAATCCTGGGAACTGGAGTGACCATTCATTTACAGGTAACAATGTGAAGTTTTTTCCCCTAAGCTCTATACATCATTTCAAGACACAGTGTTTAACACTTCATGTAGGTATAGAACCATTTTTAGTGTTATCATCCATGCAAACACTAGCATTGTTGGTATACCTTCTGTTTTCTGATGCTGAATCTAAGATTGCTTTCTGGGCTTTGTTTGATTTAGAATTAAAAGTTGTTTCTACCCTTTTCCTTGATTCTGTTTTTTAATGGCCAAAATTGGCCATACAATTACAGTCAGGCACAATATTCTCATTTTAGTGGGACAAAAATGTTGAGATGAGACTCCTCACCAAGAAGCCTATCTCATCTGTTAAGACTTCCGTTATTAAAACGCCAGGTTAAAAATGTCATGCTAGATATTTTTAGTGCATGCATTGGTGGAATGCCTTTAATATATTGTTACTTAGTCACAATATTGGGACCTTCGGGATAGTTCTGTCATGCAACAGATATTTGGCACAAGGAAGGAGTGAACTATTGGTGATTTCTTTCAGTTTTTAGCATAAAGGAGGACTGGAAGAGTCATCATTTTCTAGCTTGATGTTTCTTTAGCTTGTGGAAGTGTTTCTTTCTTATATTTGCCTTTTGAAGCACAATTGACTAATCTTAGTTAACAATCTCTTTTTCAAGGAGAATGATTTACTTCGAGAAATATTTGACCTGGGACCGCAAGTGAAATCCTCAGAAGTTCATAGATGCTCACGCTATGAAAGGGTAAGTGTAAGATGCATCAGTGTATTTTGCAGAAACCTGATTTAAATAAGTAAAGTAGCAGTGCAATGTCAATCTTTAACTGATGAATCAACATTTCCCCCTGCTTCCTTTTTTCTAATTTCCTCCATTACAACCAGAAAAGAAGGAAAATAAGAAAGAAAATAAGATGTAAATAACATTTAATGTTTTTGTCATCATAGTTTGTGATGAAAAATTACGACTACTTCAAACTGTCATATGGTAATTCTCAGGTCACTGGTCTGAGTTTGAAACTGACTAATCCTTTTTCTTTACTGCAGCAACTTTACAATAATGCTGCCTCTAAGGCAAGAACTGTGGCTCGTGCAAAGAATAGAGACAAGAGGAATGCATCAATCATGTACTAGACACTTGGCATTTTAATGTACACTTTAATTAATGCTAGTTAAAAATCTGATGCACCAAAGTTATTTTACTGTACTTGGCTTCATGTTGTTCACATTGAGTTTGCAGAATAAGCAATGATTTTTTAGTGAGAGATTTCAATTTTTCCTTGAAATGATCCATGACTTCATGTGTGGCAGTGGTACATTTAGTTAATTTACTAGGTCACAAGATTTTGATTCCAAAAGCAGTTTAGGCCAGTCCAGGCTAGTGTAGTCTGAGAAGGAGGGTAGTTACAGTATATTTGTTGCTTTGCTCAATAGAAGTCCTCTTATCATAAGTGAATCTGTAATAGTTGTAGATTTAAGTTAGATATTTAAAGGAGTCATTGATTTTGGGATTGGTTTTTAATTATGGGTTACGAGTGTTGATAAAAATGTGTTTATGGACATGACTGACTTGATGACAAAGTCCTAATATGCCATAGACTTTATTGAAGACTATGTGGTGATGAAGATAAACACCACCAAATGAGCAAACACAACAGCCTTAAATTCAATATATTATTATTAATTTATTTTAAGTATCCTTTCAAAGCTGTAATGTATGCTAAATTCTAAACTAATTTGTTTGTTTGATGACTAATCAAGATTTTGTCTAAAAAGTATTACATAAACTGAAGAAAAGCATATTATTTTGGCAATTGTAAATAGACAGTTAATGGGGAATTATTGGTTAATCCTTGCATCCTAGAACCAGTATGCATATTCTCCATACTGTTCCATCTTCATTTCCCAAGTTACCAATAAGAAGAATCTGATTAACAATCAAGAGCTTCTTTGGTTGGTGATTATGTCCTTTATTCGCATTACCTTAAGGTGTGATTCAGGGGTGAATTGTAAGGAGAAATTAGATGCTTAATAAGAGGGTTAAAGAAGAAGGTTGCCCAACTATATGATATAAACCTCTGTCATTTAGAAGTAAGTTTTTAATTATTTTGCTGGTGACAATTTGAAATCCAAAAATTGAGAGTGTAGTTGTGACAACCCAGAGAGCTCATGCCTTACATATTAATGTAGTTGTCCTTTGAAGAATGCCTGGATAATAGTTGTTTTGCTTGGATTGTACTAGTTCTTACTTTTTCCCTTGAAACACAGAAATTTTTACATCTTTGATTAGGGAAATAATACCGTTTACAATAATACTGGTGTAGGATATTTTGAAATATAAGTAGGTTAGTGATATTTCCTTTCTGTAATTGCGCAAAGTTGTAACAATTTTTGATTGCTTTATTTCACATAATCTAGCTGGACTAGGTATCCTATGTACTAAAGTTATCCTTAATTACTTGGAAGGAAACATTCCATTTCACGGGGTAGTATCTTCTACGTACTGAAACAACTGCATTAAATATCTGGTGTTAAAAGCTTACTGGCTGCCTATTGCTGCAAGTTACACGGTGTTACCACCACCAGGCCATCGGTAACGTTTGCTGCTCCTTAAAGGAATACTCGTTCATCACAGGAAATTTCGTAGCTATTCATTATTCCTTGGGCAGCTTCCTAGTACCTAAATACATCCCCTGTTAGATTAAGTCTGTATGAGAATGAATATTCTTGCCCATAACCACGACTCAACTGTGCATTTACCCCTTCTTTTAACCCAACTTTAAGTTTTAGGGTTGGTAGTGTTCAGCGCGGTAATCGCGGTTCTATCGCTTCTCTCGCATTCAGAGTGCATTTGAAATGTTCGGATAGCAATGTTTCGGATAGCAAGAATTTGATTTGTCCGAAAAAAAAAGAGGGAATCGCCCAGAACGGTGTCCTTCTAGAATTTAAGACGTTGAGTATGATAGGGTGAAAAAGATTTCGGGCCGCGCCCACACGACGAAATTATTTCGCCCCATCGGGAATAATAGTGTCGTTTACGACGCTCCTTTGAGTACCCATGTCGTGATAGCCTCTCCGTCCCTTGCTCTTCTCAAAGCTTCCAAAGAGAGGAGTTGATAAAAGGTAGCATACATGAGCATGTTTGATTTTACTAAGTATTAAGGGAGAGACAGAGACGGGAAGAAATGTATAGAGGACAAAAATTCAATCTGGCAAAGTTCCTTTAATATTTTGACTGCAATGAAGGCCGATAAGGGGTATGCAGGTTTACATGAAAGAGGAGGTGTAACGTCCATAATTAACTGTTACTTTAATTTTTGAATAAGAAATATGTGAATCATCCATTTTTCAGCATTTCGTTAGAGATATTTTCACCAAAGAAATGGAAAAAAGGCTCTGACTTCATTATATAATTTTACGCAATTGTAGCACTTCCAACTTGCACAAACCAGTGTGATTCTCTCTTTCTTAAGGTCTGAAGAAAGATAAATTTTGAACTTCAAGGCTATCGCTAGTGGACTTCCGGAGAGTTAGTATATTTTGTTTTAGCGACAAACAAAAGAGAGAATGGAAACTTGGATTTTGACTTTTCCGAATGTAACGTGCTTTCGTGACTTTCTCCATATTTCTTAAGTAAATATGCAAGTCCTCCCGATTATCTTGTCAAGTATGACAAGTATATGTTTCCCGAGCAATATCGAAAGTGAGAAGATTTACGCATGAGAGGAGTTATTATAGTTTAGACAAGAGAACAAATTGGGTCCTCTCGTCTCAATTCAAAATGGACAAAGGACGTGGAACAAAACGAGAAATTAACTTGACAAAACGTGACATTCGGGACAGTTGTTCTAATTAAAGGGATCAATTCTGGACTAATCTATCGTTTTGCCTTTTGTTCTCATTTCAATTTAAAATCGGGGTCTAATTTAAAAGGATTAAAGACATTTCGCGACGACAAAAAGTATGCGATGAAAAGGCTCCATACGGTAATCAAACACATCTGACTTGAAATGCCAATCATTAATTATGCATAGCTCAATTTAATTTCTCCTTGGCGACGGGTATATGCCTTAGATCCTTGTAAGTTTTTGGGCAAACATAGCTGAGAATGGCTGCGAGTTGATCAGTTGTCGCATTAACTTAGAATATGGAACGAAAGGCAAAGGAAATGCAAGTTTCATATCGAAAACATGTTGTACCGTCGAGACGGACGAGAATTCGATTAAACTGACACCTTTACCAAACGAAAAATGGCGGCATCTCGCGAACGTAGCGAGGTAAGAATCGAATTTGATTTCACATTTACTGTGTTATTGTGGAACATATTTTGGTATTATTCATTTTTGTAATAGTTATGCTACCGCATAACTTTGAGTATCTCTTTGATGCATGGAAACGGAAGCTCATTACAACTAACGGAGTCGCACTTCAACAATACACCCAAGAGATCGAATTGTTAATAAAAACAATCAAAATGAGATAGAGGATCTGTCTTGTAACTAAACTGTAAGCGCTTTTCTTTGGATACGATTTTTTCTCCAAAGAGAAAAGGGATACCGGTTTGTTCGATCACAAAATTTGTACAGAAGGAAGGTTAGAAAGTGATTGGCCAGTGAGAACCAGTAGTGGTTCATTTGGCAGCCACAAAATATAAACATTCAATTAAAACTACTACATTAACTATAATTTTCAGCCTGTTCGACCACGATGATTACATTTCATTGTAACGTAAGAAGTGTTAGGAATTAGCGTCTGATGATGAAGTACATTGTCAGCGATTTGTAAAAATGAGTACGATGTTGAATGATGAAAACACATGGTGGGTACATCATCGATCATGACTCAGCGTCTTACTAAGTGTTTTTATTTTTATCTCTGTAAATATGCACGTTACAATATTATTACCTGAAAACTCCTGTCAATAAAAACATGCTGGGTAATTTTTGGATTTATTATGTATTTGCATTTATTCGTTTCCTTTGTTGTTGTTATTGTGTTTTTTTTAAGAGGCTGAGTCAGGGCTTAAATAGGGATTAGGAAAGATCGGGACATAATTGTTTTTGTCTGGCTGAACCAATCATAATTTGTCATTCAGGGCCTAGTAGTTAAAAGGAGTTGAAAGGGCACATAATGGTATCCAACCGTTCAATTGCTATTGGGCGAATGTGTTTCACAAAAAACACTTTGCTTTCCACAGGATTGAAATTTTTCCAGTACATACAGTTATCCATCCCTTGAACAACTGGGGCTAATTCTTTTTCTCATCCTTTCCTTTGGCCGAGAGGCCAACGTGCAACTTGTTATTTATTTCTTGTTAATAACAGTCTTCTCATGTGAAATATTCTGCTGACGCAATTGAGTTTATGCTCTTGAAAATTGGCTACTCTGAGCTCTTAGAGAGTAATTCCAAAAAAGAAAAATTTGTGAACAAAATTTTATGGCTGTTTGATAAATAAATGATTGAAAGTGGAAAATATTGTTATCTTCCAGGGTGTCTTGTACAGACTAGCTTTTTGGTTCAGCTTTGGCTGTCAGTAACTAAGTGGTGTGCTTGCCACTAGCTTTTCAAGTCTAACCCTTTGCACCCCAACATTTATTAACCCTTTTACTCCCACAAGTGACCAAGACAGAATTTCTCCTTACAATATCAATACAATATCAAGCAGGCAAGTGATGAGAATAGAGAAGAATGTCAATCATGGGATTATTTGTTGATTCAATACCAAATTCTCTGAACCAACATTATAAGAATTGTATGGCAGATAGTAGAAGAATTACTAATTAGATCTTGGGAGTGAAAGGGTTAATATTATAACAACAACAACAAAAATATACATGGACTCAAAAAGCATAACTAAACCACAATATATGTGCATGTAAATGTGAAGTGTTGATTGGAAATAAAACACAAATACTTTGCAGCTTGATAGAGTATTAGATTATTTTGTTACTGTTAGGTCACGGAAGATACTTATTTGTCAGATTAATCTTACTTTGTCTCTGTTGTTCACACATGATGTATAAATGTTAAATATTTGATACTATTAGTTAATATGAAATATGTGTTTCTTATCTTAACCCTTTAAATCCCAGAAGTGACTAACCTGTAGTTCTTCCCTATAATATTCAAACATTCTTCGGAAAACTGGTGATGAGAATACTCCAACTTATCACGTTCAGGTAGTAGTCGTTATCTTGTTCCAACACCAAATTCTCATTAATAGTTTACAAAGAAGCTTGTGTTACATAAAAGGGAGAATTAACAATTGGATCTGGGAGTTAAAGGGTTAAATGAATAGTTCGGATAATTGCAGCTTGCACATCATATTTCTTTAAGTTTGTAGCTTATTGAGTGTTTAAACTTCATTTCTAAGTGTATATGCATCAGTATGCAGTATCGGCTTATAAAACATATTTGCGCTACAATTTAACAACTGTGTTGTAACAGTATAGTATTTTGAGTGAGCTGAAAGTCTGGAAAGCAAATGATGTATCTTATGTTTATGTATGCACTTCATTAATTTATGATTTTTGTTTCAGTCAAAAGACCTCTCAGATACTCTTTTCAAC
This sequence comes from Pocillopora damicornis, assembly GCF_964200805.1. NCBI lineage: Eukaryota > Metazoa > Cnidaria > Anthozoa > Scleractinia > Pocilloporidae > Pocillopora > Pocillopora damicornis. The sequence continues at coordinate 8,127,785 of NC_142682.1, read as the reverse complement.
ATTAAACATCGCGACATCTTTGGTCACCTTCCTCCTTTGAGTGCACCTCAGGTAAACAAGCTTTATTAATACCTTTAGCATTTTCATGCACACAGCACACAGTTGATATCTGCGGGTGATTCTTTTTTCTTGTGCTCATAAGCCTGTTTCAAAAGTAGTTTCATGAAACTTAATAATATTATTTAACTACCATGTACCTTCATGTACCATAATTAGTGTATTTTATAAGGTTAATTAGTGTAAATTTTTTTTCTTCATTTCATTTTTACTTTTCATTTGTTTTTATTTAAGTATGATAAAAGCTTAAATCCTTGAAGGCTATAATGAGTGGTGGATATAGATATCCCCTGAACAATGAGGTGATAATACTCCATCAGTGAGGCTCTTGGTCAAGGGTTGGGTACCTGTCATCTCTATGTAAATATTATTTATGATAATTTATTTCTTAAACAGACTTCAATGTATCTGTTGGTTTTGGGCTCAACACAATCTTCTAAAAACATCCTACATAGCATGTTGTTAATATATACCTAGACTTTCACTCAACAAAATGAGCACTGCGATTGGTTGATTCTTGGTCACTTGCCCCTGATCAAATTCAAATGTGTCCTGATGGGGATATAATTGTGCAGTTGTTGCCTGTGCACCTTTAAGGGAAAGGCTAATTATATATAACAAAGCACTTAATGTATGGTCCCTTGGGAAACTGGCTCTTTTTGTTTTCCCTCAGGACCATGCATTAGGTGTATTTTGTCACAATTGCTCTGACAAAGGGCAGATACTTGAAATGTTAGCTCTAGGAACTATTTGCAGTGGCAAATTTATGCTATTAACTCAGCTGATAAAGCCAACTTATTGTACTCTCACAAGCTTGTATTGACACCCAAATTATTGCTAGCTAAACATGTAGTGGGCTGGCCATTTGTGAGTAATGTCATATAATTCTCTGCAGCCTGCTTTTAGTGAAAGACCAAAGATTGTGGAGTATGGTGCGTACACCAAAGCGTCACCTACCAAAGAAAAAGGTCATTATAGACATACGAGGTGAGTGTATACTGGTACTGTAAATTGATTATAACTAATGTTAGTCAGATTTCCATTTAGGTATTCATAAACAAAGTCATAACAGTCTGTACTCAAGCCAAGTGGCCCATCCAGCTGGAGCTTATCCCATTTTCAATTCCTCAGCATGAAGCTATTAGGAGTAATACTACTCCCCTCCTGGATGGGATGCCAGTCCATGGCAAGGTTATCTTCCAGCATTTCATCAAATTGTCAGGCTTCCCTGACAGTTTGATGGTACCCATTTATACTCCTGGGTGGAGAGAGGCACTGTGAGAGAAAAGTGTTTGCCCATTACAATATGAAATATTTTTCATAATTATTGAACAGTTTTTTTTTACTGTTTGTGCTTCTAAATTTGTGTAGTGATGCAGTGGCTAATAACTACACACCATCTGCCCAAGCTTTGACAACAAAGCTGATCTATAAAAGACAAGGCAAGTCATCTGGCTCAGGTTAGTTGAGGCACACCTAACTGATTCTTAGCTTCTAGTATGTGTAGTCCTTAGTGTTTTGGCTCGTCAAACACTTATATCATGAGCCTGATGGGTTAGGAGAGCCTCTCCCTGTGTATTTGAGGTTCAATAGATTATGTTATGTTATCTTATCAACCTATTTTACTGAAATAATTACATGTATTCCTTTCTATCATAGTTTCGAAGAGGACTAATCTGAGGAAACAGCATAATTCCCTTAGGAATGTGATTGAAGGAAAACTGCAACCCCTTCATGGAGGAAAATCACCATCATCTGCTTCTGGATACTATGTTAGAAAAGGGGCATTGGGGGCAGAGCTGAACAAGGGGCACTCAAGTCCACCTCACATGGGATCACCCATTAAATTATCACCCCAGAATGAACAGGAAACCCCTGAAGGAGGGAGACAAATTGATGTTGATACAAGTCCTCTCTCAAGCTCGAAGCCTCCAAGGGTTAAAAGACCTCAGTCTGTAGAAGAGTTTGTCAAATCAAACAGCCGTTCCCCTAGTCCTCAGAGTAGTGGTATGCATTATAACAACAAATCCCTGTCTGAGTCTCCAGACTTCAGAACAGCAAAACTTGCATGGGAAGGGCAAAGCAGGATGACTGAACCAAGCAGAAATGAAACAGAAATCTCAAATGGTCATACAGACTCAGTACTCCAGGATTTTGTAGAAAGCTGCACCCTAACAGCTTCACAAAATGTCTCTTCTATGTATTCATTTAGAGAGCACGATGACGAGACACTGTCTGTTTTAAATATTTGTTTCCCTCCATCAACCACACCTACTTTTGGTTTATCACGTTCTGTCACACCACTTGAATCAGAGCGTGAGAGATACAACAGTCTTGTGGAGAAGGCAATTCATACCAGCATGGTAGCACCATTATCTAGGGAATGGAAGAAGAAGACACATGATTTTCTTCCAAAATCCTTGAAACAGGATTTTAAAGAAACACTTGATGCGCTTGACAAGGTATTTGTCTTAATTATTGCATTTTGTTAGCCTTATGCACAAGTACAAGTTGTAATGATATCAATAATGATGTTTTTTGGGGAACCCAACTTGCCAAGGCAGTTTTCATTGGGACCCTCAAGTTGTCATTTATCTTTATGGTCATGCAGTGTGAAGTGCTTTTGGGGGAAATTTTTCTACCGTTTGGCTTTGATCTCTATGCTGCTCCACATAATTTTCAGATCTTTTATTACCTCTTTTTAATCCTTTATGTTCAGGTTATAAGTTGAACTATGGTTAGGAAAAATGGTAGCACATACAGAGGGTAGAAAATGCTCCATAATCAAATATATTCCTTTCTGAACTTATGTGAAATTTCTTGATCTTCCAGTCTCCATGGGGGTGGGGGAAGGGTTTGGCTAATCACTGCAAAAGAAAAAAAGAGGTCATCTATCATCTACAGTTAGTAGTGTGTTTTGCAGGTGCTGCATATACAATACAATGCATATAAAATAATTGACAAAAGTACTGAAGAATTTTCACTGATGAGACCACTATCCTGAATGATCATTTTCCCCCTTTTTTATGTTACATTTTCCTCTTTAACCACCTCTCCCCCCCCCACTCCCCCCTTTTGAATGTTGTTTCAAAGCAAAGTAAATCTTGGCAGTAAAAGACACCCAGAGTAGAGGGTGGGAAATTGTATGAGGGAGGGGTGTAACTTGTCCAACATTAGTAAAAACAGGTAAGTGCCACAACCCTTTTGTCAAGGTGGGTGTCAGTGCTGATCTGACTTTGGAGACTAGAGACATATGTGACTCTTTTTCAGTTATGAAGCTGTAGTTCAGCTTCATAAGATAATTGTCTGACTGAGAAAGCCACACTGTATGTAACTTTATATACAAAATTTTTCCAGGAAATGGAGACAGAATATACAAGAAGTGTCAAGCAAAGTATTCTGGACTATGTGCTTTTGGATTTAAAAGAACAAAGAAGACTAGGACTTCATATGCCACAACCAGTAAGACAAATCTTACATGATGTTGTCATAACCTTTTTCAGTCATATATGAAAAAACAGTAAAGAGTTTATGTCCACAGGCATAAATATGTTTTGGGCCCAACTAAGAATTGTTTTGAGATGACTCTGAGAAGGGCTCCAAACATACTTATGCCCAAGAACATAAACTATTAATATTACTATTGTTATCACTTTAGAGGTAATTGAAAAATAAGAAATGAAAAAAACAACAACAACAACAACAACAACAAAACAGTCTGAACAATTATGCGAGCATGCAAGTGGGCTCAAATGCAAAAAAAAAACAAAACAACAACAACAACAACTCCAAAAAAAAAAGAGCAAAACAAAAATGCATCACAGTTCCTGGCAAAGTTATAATGATGTGCCTTTTATAATGTAGTTCTTGGTAGACTTTTTCTTGTGTCTATCTTTTAGGTCATATATCCAGCTGGAAGAGAGACTTTTCCTTGGCATGTTTCAGTTATCACCTCATGGGAATACCTTGAGAATAATCTATTTGTAACCCACGTTGTTCAGAGAGAATTGTTGTACCTTTGGGAATCAAAGTAAGTTGAACCCTTTTAAGTTGGGCATGAAGAGGATACGTCACAGTACTTTTACTTTCATGAAACAACTCTGCTTATTTAGTTTATGGTAAAATATTTTCATCAAAGAAATACCTACCAAGTTAATTTTTGAGATATTCTTGTGAATCAAAATGTATCATAATGATGGTGCTTTTCAGCAAAATTTCTCCATTTCTGTTTGAAGAGATTTGTGCCAATTAAGTGTTTGAAGTATTTTTGGTTATTGTTACTACCAGAGAGCTGTTTGGAAATTAAGTTCAGTGAGGTATAATATACCTGCCCACTGTCTTGCTTTGCTCTTGATTCTTATACCTGCAAATCAAAAACTTTGATGTCATGCCTTCTTATGCCTCTCCACTAATTTTAGATGACTTACCAAAGACTTGTATTATCATACTCCAGACAGACACATGTTATTCAAATTAAAAAAAAGACGGTCCTGGAAAACAAAAGCTTTTTTGAATGATCTTGATATTCCTGAAACCTCTGATTTGAGAAAGAAGGATATTGAGGAGAAGGTTGTGTTAGAACTCTGAGTCATTTTGGAAAATTTCAGAATGGGTCCTCTACCAAAAATGTCAAACCTTTGACTTGGAAAAAGTTGGCAAGTATATGCTATGTTATGTTATCAGTTTTTTGGGTTGTCATCAAGTGTAGGTCAAGTAGTGATACTTTTAGCTGGGTATCATTGTTGTAACCCACAGTGATATGCAACCACAAATATACAGCTTACACCGGAGATTACCAGCTTCATTGCATAGCTTAGAAAAGTAGTTAGCAGTAGGAGCAGTAAACATTTATCTGGTAACTTTTTTATTGTTTGATTGCAGTTATTCAGACTTAAGGCTAATTGACATTCAGAGTTTAAAGGAATCTCTCCCCCTGACAATAACTGAGCTCAGGAAAAATACTCACAAAGCAACTCAAAAAGGAATAAAGAGACTTTTGGATGGATGGATACCATCTTGTGTTAAGATCATCAGCGACAGAAGAGATGACATTGAAGAATGGATGCCAGAGGATGAGGTGAAAATTGACTCCATGTCATCAAGTACTATTTGTAGTGAATTGTTGTATAGAGCGCTTTTCAACTGAGTTTCATAAAACGGAAACCACAATTATCACACGACCAAAGCGCGGGAAAACGCGAGTGACAAAGTCGTGATTTATTCTAGTTTTGTATCTTATTGGCTGAAAGACTGGCGCAAGTTTTCAGGACCAATCATAGAGCGAAATGAACCGAAAACTAAGCAATCAGAGGATTACTTTCAACAAATTGTAAATAGCTCAATGTATCACAACAATGACAGATCAATTCACTTGCAAGCTTGATTGACCTGATGAAGAGGCATGACATACCCGTTCAAAAAATTGTCAAATCAGTTTACTGACGTGCAAGATGGCGGGCAAGTACCTGAACATTGAGTCTTGAGTCTCGCTATTGTTCTTGTTTAATTGTTTAGTAAATGTATCAAATTACATATACGAACAGGCCATCTTTGTACACATCTAACATTCTGTTGCTAAGTTCCTTCACCAGTCTGTGGTGTAGTTCGGTGTTTCTGTTCCCTTGCAAAGCCTTTAGGTCCAGTGACAATGATAAGTAAGTTCATAATTGGAGAACAGTCAAGGTCTGCCCTTGCAAATTTCATATCAATCCACACATTAATCATTTGAAAAGCCATTTTATTAGCTATCAAAAGAACCGAGAGCAAAGTTTGCTTTTTAAGTAATCATATTATCTTTTAATAAAATTTTAGATTTCCAGAGTGGAGAAGATGGATCATTTCTTCTCATCAGTGGCATCCCTTATGTCACACAATCTTCGCAGTGCTGTGTATTCTTCTATTGACGACGTGGTGCAGTTCATAGAGATGTACAAATTTGGAAATGATTTCACGGAACCATTTGAAAGAAGTCTTCCCATACTACCACAACCAATCATTCTTACAGTGGTAAGACGTCTGTATTTTCTCTGTTAACGTAATAGTACTTCTGTTAGTAGTATTTTTTAGGCAGTATTTTTGTAGCAATCTTTTCGGAAATATTTGTGGGCGTATTCATAACTAAACTTTACTTGCATGTGTATATTATGTTGAAATCCTCTTTCATATATCTTGTTGTGCCACAGTATAGAGTCACCTTTGCTTAGAAGGCAGAACGGATATGGGAAGATAGGGGCAAAAGGGGGGGGGGGGGTGTTTGGGTGGTGTTTGGGGGGTGGGAGATCTTCAGCCTCTCCTTTACGAAAATTTGGGAGTGGGTATCCACCGGTTTTGATGCAGAAAATAACTTAAACACAAGATTCAATTGGATTGAAAAGATATTTAGTTGATGTGGTCTTTTGACTTATTGTTTCATCAAAATGGCGCCCGGCGAAGTGTTTATTTGTAGCGTATGTCGTTTTTTCGAACAACTACTCACAAATGCATAGTGTCAAATCGATTACGGGCACATTGGACACGGTTGCGATTGCAAGGAGATCAGCGTGTCTTAACGAACTACAGGCAACAGAAATGTTGGAAATATTAGTAGTGTCATGCAGTTTTCTGAGTGAACGATGAGCCCTAGGATCATTGTCAATCTTGGAGCAACTGCGTACCTACCCCTCCCTTAACCCAACATTAACTTAACTTGCTGTCATTTGACTGTTGTCAGATTAGGGGAAGGGGCGGGTGCGCAGTTTCTCAGACACTAAAATTAATCCAAATCCTTCATGTTTCAACTCGCTCTGCCGCTTCTGTTTAATTGTAGATCTCGACGATTCCATTGTTATATTGCATGTCTTCATGGGGTGATGAGGTCAAATAAGGCGTCGCTTTACTTAGCACATTGGACACCTCGTTTCCGGCGCGCTGTCATTTTAGATGTATTTCAAATCCTATTATTGTTTATCTTATTTGGAGCAATTTCAGATCGAGTATTGTTAAAGCAAAAACAAGGAATTCAGTACGGCCTGTCAGAAGAAAGGAGAATACCCTGAAGAGCCAATGAGAACTCAGAATAAAAACAAGCCAACTGCCCAAAGCGCAAGAAAACTCGAGTGACCAATTCGGGATGGGGTTTAGTTTTGCATCTGATTACTTGAGAGAGTCAAGCAATCAGATGCTGATGTACCAACCATAGAGTAAAAAAGCAAGACTTATACAATCCAGTGGAGTCCCTGATTACCTTCCATACTTAATTGAAAACTGCTCTATTGGAAACAATGTGAGCAGTAAAAACATTTTTATGAACCCATTCGTTTTTTGATATTCCTATTTCATAATTGAAGGTTCCTGATGTAGAGGAGGTGACGGTTGCTTATGAGCCAAGTTTCTCAGATGTGACCGAAATCTTACACGAAGTCATCGAGCACATGGTGAAAAGTGTCCAAACCCTCGAGCGTGTTGAGCACCAGCTTTTCTACGAAGACGAAGGGCTAAAAAAGCGTTATATCAGCAGTGTAGAGCTCGATGAAGAAAGAGTTCTGGTGGCCAAGGCAAAAGTGGCTGATGTAGTGGAGAAAAACAGCGCTGGGCCGCTCAAGTAAGTCGTAACTTTGGAACTTTGTGTAATAATCATTGGGAAGACATTTTTACCTCTCAGTGCCTTTTTCACTCATCTTATGAAGTGACAGAGTCTATTTTACGGTTTGTGCTTCTTAAAAAACGTTCCATTGCAGCCCGAAATTAATCTTGTCCATTTTTGACCATCCTTGTTCCTTCTTGGGGTTTTGAAGGTCGTCCTTTGCAATTCGCCCGAATCTCCTCTATCCTTGACTAAAGTGGTATTTTTAGTTTATTAACTTTTCACGTCGAAGAAAACTTTTTTAAAATTTACGACACAGAGTCCTTCAACTGAAATAATTCCTCGCAGATGATTCATTAGTCTGCTGAACAGGGCTTACTTCTTTTGCTTCCTTCAGGCGAGCTAGGGCAAGCGTAAGGCGAACTTGAAGGCGAAGCGTGCTCGTATTTTTTTTCTCAGCTCTTCGTCTCGAGCTCGCCACCGCTTTTGCACAGTTGCCAGTTCGCTCTGACGAAGGGCTAACGCTCAAAACGTCAGCTTTGGAACTCTTTACGTTATCATTTGATACTATCACTTGATAATACTGAATTCTCCTTAATATTGCCTGTTCTACGAGCTTTAATTTTGTTGCAATTTTACTCCCCACATGACGATAAAAGAAAATGATAAACTACGACCAATTCCTAGTCGAGAACGCTTACCGAGTCGAAGTAGTACTACACAGACTGTCTACAAACTTGGCTTTTTTTAAAGAGGAGGGTTTAGAGCCAGTGATACGACAAATGTACTGGAATGTAAATGTTGTGGCCTTTTTCTCCTTTTTAAGATTCCGATCAGTTTATGAACCTCTACATTACTTACTAACAAGAGAGTCTGATGTGAAAACGATGAGATTCATATCCACTGATCGTCATCTGCTGGAGTATGGCAGAGAGTTACAAAAGGTTTACGACCTTACAAATATGGCCGCCTCTATGGACCTTTTTATTCCTATGGAATTATTTGTGCTTGACTGTACCAAGATCAAAGAGGTAAGACATGTAAAATTTGGCTGCAGTCACGAAAGGCAATGGGCAGGTGTTTATGCCCCCCCCCCCTCCTGAAAGCGAAGCCCCTTTTTTCTAATCTGTTTGTAATTGTTTCTCTGAAATGTTAGATGTTTCTTAATAAATTAGATTGTTATACTTTAGACTTACTATGAAAAAAATAATTGGTCGGGAGCATTCAATCAATATACAACAGCGTGTAACGTTGACATGATAATGCAATATCTGCGGCGGATATTGCATTTAATGTGCCTAGTTACCGAGCCCCTTTGTCGGTGTAGTGTTCTCAAACTGTTATAAAAAAAATTATTGATTCGGTTTTCACATGTATCATGAATTATCGAACTTCGTGTCTGTGTTAACTCAGACCTCGGTTTTGATAAATCATTACATTATGCTCAACCTCATTCAATGATTAGTTACTAGTGTCTGATAAGGTGGTTAGGTTAGTAAAAAAGTCTGCTGAAACAAAACAAATTATTTTCGAGTAACAGCTGTCATCCATTATGTTGATTAGAGATTTTAGAGGTTTGGGGATAAGCTTCAGAGGTTATCATGTTTAGTTGTAGTCTAATTACAGCCGGCTGTAGCTCTTTTTTTTTCTGTTTGTCAATGAACCATCCGCGACGTTTGGAGCTGTACCCAACAATATTTAACTGTTATACACTCTTTGCAACTTAATTTAGCTTTCTTTTTACTGTTATTGATAGTTCCTTGTGTTACGTGCCAATGATCTGGTGGGCTTAATGACGTCGAAGTTGGTCAGGAAGAGTTTTGATTTCAATCGGTCCATTTGTCATCAATATGATTATATCGTTAATCGTATAACGTCATCCTCAAAGACCACTGATGAGCTTGTGGATTTGGAGAAGTATATTGACAACCTGAGGAGTGGACCTTTAGTTCATTTGAAGGTAGGATTGGTGAATTTGCACCACTGTGTTACACCTGCCAACTTTTCATCACTCAAATGGGTTTGATTTTCGTCTTCACATCCTCTGAATCTCCCAACAAATTCGAGGACTTCCGAACATTACCAAATTACCGATTAATCTCGAGCGCTCTGAATGTGGCGGTGTAAAGCGCAAAATCTTTGATCCAAAGGTTTGTGATACAATGAAAGACACGTTCTATGACTGTATCAAAGGAAGACGGACTTCGCTCACGATTTCCATTGGCTACAAGATTTTCCTGGTTTGGAGTGAGAAATTGCCTCTTGGGTCGGCTGCGGTTTTCTGGTTTCTGATAGTCCCCCAACCTCCCTCCCCCCTACACTCCACAACGATCAAGCTTGTTGCTGCCTTAGTTGGGGGGGGGGGGGGAGAGGGTGTGTTACTGAATGTACAGATGAATTTAAGTTTAGTATTGTAAGCTGAGTGTATGGCACTGCTGTTATTTTTCCAAATTAGGTGGAACTTGAGGAAGCAGCAGATCTTGTTCTGTTTTTGATGGATCACACGTTCCTTGCTGATGATCATTTGGCTCTCAATGAAACCACATTTACGTGGCCTGACCGGATTTTTCCTATTATAAAGATGAGGTAAGTGTTAAACTTAAATTTTACCATAGCTGTTCGGCGCAAACCAGTGAATTTGAATTCCAGATTTTTGGTGTATTTCGCAATGGAAATTGACTTGAGCGCTACTTTCAATTATCTATAATTTCTTTACTTGCATTCTAAGCCTAACCCCTTAGACTCCTCTGATCTTATTGTCATTTCTCCCTTCTATTGTAAATTAGTCACAAGAACTTGATGTTTTATCAAGTTAAAAACTTTTACCTGATACGTTTGAATATTTTCTCTACCTTTTTGTTGGATAATGTATGGATATTTCAGGGAGAAGTTACATGTCAGTCACTTCTGCGGGTTAAATGTTGAATTGATGAAAGGTTGCTCTTTGGAGACACGTTGTATTATTTTGTCTTTGTGTATGATTTTTGTTTTTTTTTTTTACGTACTCCTCAGTGAAAATCGTGTTACAAAAGAACACGACACGGCCATGAACAAACTGTTTGATTGGCTGGCGAGATTTGAGCTGCAGTTGAACGAGACTCTTCAAAGTGTCAAAGAATTCCACTCTAAAGACAGGATATCTGAGGCAAAGACATACGTGGTTCAGTTGGACGAACTTAAAGATAAAGTACAAGAGTTTCTTGACGAGGTATGGTAGCTTCAAACAATCTAAAAAGTCAACCCATTATTGCAAGGGTGCGTTCAGTGCGCTCTTGGTAACTGCGTACACCAGTTATCGTGTCACGGTGGTTCAACAGTCTTTTTGAGAGCTAAAACTACCATAATTAAGTAATCTTTCACAACGTCATCTTTGACTGATGGTATTTTATATCTTAATGTATACTGAGTTTACCTGAGTTTCTTACAGTGGCTATTTTGGAAAAGTCGTTAGTGCCATGACGAAAGTAAAAAACAAATTTTAAAGGCATAAACAGCGTCAGTTTTTTGCGAAACGGCCATCGCCTAGTACAAGAATTTTCTTTCAAACTTGGCATGGTTTACTGTAGGAGAATTTTAAAAAACCTATTTTTCTCGTTAACTGTATCTCAAAAACTTACAATTAGGTAATACTTGGCTGTAATTAACCCAACTTGTTATCATTTGACTGAAAAATCATCAAAACGGCTGACCAAGACCAAGGAGGATCTGTCGAGGAGCTGATGAAACCTAGTTGACCTCGTGAAACGACGGAAAGCGCGAGTAACCGATTTGCCTTTAGATCTTAGTTTGCGTGTGATTGGTTGACAAATCACGGAGCGAAGTAAAGCAAATCCAATGCAATCCTCGATTATAACGGGATACGAAGGAGGCTCAAAGGAAAATTCTTTTATGTCGAGCGATTTTTATCTAAGATAACAATAAAGAGATGAGTGATTTAACTGTTGGTTTAAAGTCGGAGTCTCCCATTTATTATACATGGCCTCTTTTATCTTTATTTGAAAAGTTTAGGTGGCAGAATCTTAAATTATGAAAGGTTTTGCAGAGCATCAGTAACTTTAGCTGCGCTGGCCAACAAAACGAAGCTTCTAAAAATGTGTACGTATTTTGTCATAGTCGAGAGAATCAGTCTGTTTATCTGCAAGATTCATTCTCGTAGAAATATATCTATGAATAATCTCATTAATAACCTAAATGGGAAATCAATGTTTGCATTTTTTAATGATAACGGAGCCGGGGGGGAGGAGGGGGTTAGTATGAACTAACAGTCAGCTAAAGGCTTGAATGTGTATTTGTATTTGTTAATGTTTCAGAGAAAGAAAATCAACAAGGAGGAGGATTTACTCGGTTGTGAGGTGTACAGTGGATTTCCTCAGATCCAAGAGATAATTGACGCTAAGGAGCCATTTGACAAGTTATGGCGCGCACTGGTGACATTCCAGGACAAGCAAGAAATGTGGCTGGCTGGGCCTATTTTGACACTGAATGCAGAGGAAATTGAAGAACAGGTGTTGCATTTTACAGTTGATCGTTTAAAAAGTTGGAAATTGATTTTTTATCTTCTGATTTTGTAGATTTTCCAAGTTTTGCAAACTTGTCATCTCTACCGCCAATAGTCGAGCAAATGTATCACATTTGATAAGCGGATGTCAGTTGAATCACGCAATATTCGGAACATTTTTAATCACTTGACATCACTGTCATTGCCAGATTTGGAACATGCACTCTACTAAATCCAACGTTATATTGTTTAATTTTTCTCAGGTCTCTGAGCTTTGGAGAACAAGTTACAAGCTGACGAAAGAGTTCGCGCACCCAGAGTTTCGTGGTCCACTCAGAGTGGCTTCTACAGTAAAAGCGCGACTAGAGAACTTTAAAGTTAACATGCCTTTGATCAACGCTTTGTGTACTCCTGGCATTAAGGATAGACACTGGGAAGCCATGAGTGTTAAGGTACGTTGGATAAAAAAGTCTCAATTGTACACCTCAGGTGCGCAAATATTAGTCTGCCCACTTTATCTATTCAAAGCAACGAAATGCTTTGCAAGAGTGAAGCTTGACGAAAATAAAAGGTAAACTTTATGCAACATCCTTCAAAGAATTTTTTCGTACGTGTGACGAAATGTTCGATAGTATTGCTACTTATTTTGGAAACATTTTTACTGCGTTGGTTTTAATTTTTACTGATTCTTGTACGGCTTTACCGACAATCAAGGTTAACTCACCTCTGCGGAGACAACGCAAAACGCTCCTCTTATTTTAACGAATTTTGTATCACATGGTAATATTATCCCGCGGATTCCGTATACCTTCTGTTTGTGCTTTATAACCGTGGGAGTAACTTTTATTTACATTTATGCTTTTCAAAATAGATTGGCTTTAATATTTCTCCGAAAGAAGACACTACTCTGAACGAGATGTTAGTACTCGGTCTGGATAAATTTGTTGAAGAACTTACTGAGATCAGTGGAAAAGCAGCCAAAGAATTCTCTTTGGAGAAGGTGTGTACACTCCACATGTAGGATCAGTTAGTGCAGTCTGGATACGCTTAACCGTCTAGTCCTTCATGTAACATCTAGTGTTGGGTACTGACAGGCAGTTCGGTACAACTTTTGATAAATCTTGATGCAGTCTTTATGCCTCAATGTAACGTTGAGTATTATTTACTCACATTGGGTATTTCTACTCTTGCGTTATAATGTTAATCTATTTTTCTGTTATTCGGTTGCTTTGCATACTTCTGAAACACTGCCCCTAAACTTCAACATACACAAAAATAAAAATTAACTTGCATCGTAATCTTAATAGTTTAGGAGAGGTACACATCAACGCCACTGTCCTTGTTTCATACAATTCAGCCTTAAAAGTTGGGTCTTGAGATGAAAGTAACAAAACACCTGAAATCCTCAGATGTATTCCCATCTTGATTATAAACTGCTTCCCCCCATTTGGCATATTAGCCAGACTGAAAGAAAACCAAAAAATGTTTCAGTTTTTAGGTTCCATAGATATACGTTTTCCATCATCCCCAACGTTTATGAATTTACACGAAACACCTTTCGAACTCGAAAATCATGCAGTTAATTTTATTGTAACTGTCTCTTTTCCCTATCAGGCACTGAGCAGAATGAAAGAAGATTGGAAGGACATCGAGTTTGTGTTTGTTCAATACAAAGACACAGGAATTAGTATTTTGTCAGCTGTGGATGATCTGCAGGTCAGTGATTAGAGTTTGTGGTCAATTGTTGTGTAAGCATTGAAGGGGCTTGTCAACAAAGATGATAAGTGACTGAATTTTAAAAGTACTGTACGGTTAAAACCTTTATTTCAGCTTCACAAACAGACTGGACGGATTGGTCATTTTACATGAGATCTGGACGTTATATCGAAACTAGATGAGAGATATCGTTCTAATAGATAGCAACATTACTGAGACGACGTGTCTGGTAAAAACGGAATTTTGCTGGTTTTTGTTTTCAGGTTTTACTTGATGATCACATTGTGAAAACATTGACAATGAAGGGATCTCCTTTCGTTGTTCCTTTTGAAGCAGAATTAAGAGAATGGGAAACCAAACTGGTAAGTTCCCTATTTTGATTTTCATTATTTACTATAACTTTTTAGGTAACACTTTTTTGTGGTGAGTGTGTGATATCTATTATCAAAGACAGAGGGTTGGTATCTAAATGAATTCTAACTTGGGAGGGGGGGGGAGGTGTGTCTAGACAAACAGACTCGTATTGTCAAGAATCTTTTCTCAATTAGATGCTTTCTCGGATACCCCAGTGCTTTATGCAGTCGTGTTTGTTGTCAATCATGCTTGAGAAACCTTTTTGTGTTATAGAATCTAATGCAAGATATTGTGGAGTCATGGCTGAAGGTTTGTTTTGTATTTTCTGTCTTTTAGGCAGTGGTGAAAGTAATATTTAATTGAAATAGGTTCCTCAGGGGAACATGTGTCGTCTTCTACACACATGGCGTACATGACTGGTCTATGACAAGGTCTTGAAAATTTAAGTATTGTGATACAAGGCAGCGAGTATAAAATACAGATTCGACGTAGGTCAGCATTGGATGTATATGACTTATCTTTATCCTGAATTTTTATTTGTCACTTGTTTTGCAGGTGCAAGCTTCATGGCTGTATTTAGAGCCCATATTTTGTTCTGAGGACATTCAAGCTCAGATGCCAGAGGAAGGAGAAAAATTCCGCACTGTTGACAAGTACTGGTAGGTTTCAGCTTTATATTGTTACTTAAGAATTAAAACGAAATTTCACTATTTCTGGGAATATTGATCCATGCTGCATAGAGTGCTGTATTTCTTAGACATCTTTTTTGCTTCCATCCACCCTTTCAGAGGATAATAGCATTAACCCTTTATACCCCAACATCAGTATGCATTTTCTCCTTATAGGTACTATATTTTATGCGTTTTCTAAGGTGGCAACAAGAAAAAAAATCAAGAGCATTTCCTTTATTCCCGTGACCTTAATGTTTGATTCAGAGGTGATATTGTAAGGAGAAATTAGATGCTAGTCACTCCTGGAGGTTAAAGGGGTTGATTTCGAGGCTTCACGCCATGTAGTAAATATTTTCATTTATAAACTTATCTCAGTGGTTGCTCCTGAAATGCTCTGAAAATCAAGAGAAATATTCGAAAACTCCCTGTCCAAGATTTCTCCATCGTTCCCTCTTTAAACATATACATGTTGCTATTCTGAAAGGTACCAGACAGCCATGCTTTCACTAACGCTCTTACATAATAAATTTAGTTTTCATCCGGCTCCACTGTCTTTTTTCCCCAACACGTTTTCGAGTTTGTACAACAAGTATATTCTTCACTAATTTGATGAGCCTCACTGACGTTTTGAATCACACAGGAGGAAGATAATGACTGAATCAGTCAAAGATCCTCGTGCCTTAGTAGTAACGCGACAGCCCCAAATGTTGGACAAACTTCAGCTCTCGGAGGTAACAACGGCGTCCTTCCGTTCCTATTCCTTATAGTAATTTAGGTGCTGGTGGCTAGGAGATGTAGAAATTGGTGTGATGTGATTTTGGTCTTTGTTTTTCTCACTTGTTTTTGTAGAGCCTTCTTGAAGACATACAAAAAGGACTGAACGAGTATTTGGAAAAGAAACGCTTGTTTTTTCCAAGGTATGATTTACTACATAAATTAGTTTTTTACCATTGTGTACTTTTACACCTTTTGTTTTCTCGTTTTTAGTTTCGCGAACTGATCTCCAAATGCTCCAAATTAAGTTGTTCCTGCAATTAACAATGATATGAGGTGTTTGACAGGTGTTTCTTTTCTACTGAAATGAATTACTAAATTTGAGCCACTAACAATGGATGTATATGTCTTTCGGAAATAATAAAACACAATTAAGGTTAAGTCTTGCATTCTGAGAGGCCTATTTCTTTACAGCAATATCTCAATCTTTGAAGGCAAGAATCAGTTAGGGTTATAAGTGATCCTTGAGCAGATTAGTAGTGATCTGAGATCAGTTCTCCGGTACCCACTTGTATTCCTGCGGGGAGAGAAACTCTGTGACAGTGAAGTATCTTGAAAAAATGTAACTGAGTTATTCAGAGTTCAGCGCGCTTAACACCAGGCGACCGCGCCTGCCTGGAGTCTAAGTGAGGCTAATTGAATCTATGCTAATTATGTTACAGATTTTTCTTCCTTTCAAATGACGAGCTTCTAGAAATTTTATCCGAAACGAAAGATCCTCTGCGTGTTCAGCCACATTTAAAGAAGTGTTTTGAAGGTATTGCAAAGTTGGAATTTAACGAGAGGAAAGAGATTAATGCTATGATATCAGCCGAAGGAGAGACTGTAAGGTTCTCTAAGAAGGTGGTGCCTGCGCATGCCCGTGGTTTGGTCGAAAAATGGTTGTTACAGGTATGGAATCTTCTGTCAACCTAAGATTGCGTAAATATTTTGAGTTCCAATGTAACTTATCCTTGAAAAGCTAAATAAAGAAACCAATCTAAGGATGCTTGGATAGCAGTGTTGAACTAAAATCATTCACTGATGTTGTGTCTGCATAGATCGAACAAACGATGAAACTGAGCCTGCAAGAGGTGATGTCCGAAGCGGTTACCGCCTATCCACAGAACCCTAGGACAGAGTGGGTTTTGTCTTGGCCAGGGCAAGTGGTGCTGGCCTCCAGCATCATATACTGGACTAAGGAAGTCACTCAGGTAAGATATCAAAGGCGGAGGTATCGTTAACCACTAAGGAACCCCTTTGTGTGACTAAACAAGAAGAAGAAAGAGGGAAATAAGAAAAAGAAAAAGATTAATGGGAAAAGCAGCCTAAGCGTTTATTTGGCGTCATCCTGTTTTACTGACTCTCTAAACTCCCTAATTTACCGAAGTGACTTACACGTTAATTCTCACAATTTCAGTTTGTTATTCAGCGAACAAGTAATGAAAATCGACAAATATAAGGGCAGACGGTGTTATCTAGATGGAACAGATAATTCTCGTAATTGATGCACAAGGAAACATATACCAGCTAGAAGGGAGAAACTTTCCAATCATAAAGAATGCTTTTAAACTTAAAGTATAATTTATTGCTGAATGATTTGTCGATGCAGTGAGAATCACAAGTGCACCAACGGAACCGTGTTTCCTGCCGTGACTGTTGAACTCAGAATTTTATCAAGATCGACAGATAATAAGTGGTCCCTAATGAGTGGTCCCAAACCTTCTCTGACGAGAAGGGAAAATACTTGTAGGTAATGCTTTAGCTGTGTTATTTTGATTTTACAGGCGATGATACAGAAAGATGGCCTAGAAGATTATTATAAACAAAGCACTCAACAGATTGAAGACATCGTCGGACTTGTTCGAGGAAAGTTGTCCACCATGTCCCGGATCACTTTAGGGGCTCTCATTGTGATTGACGTGCATGGTTAGTTATATTTTTAAACAAGGACTGTAAATTGTATCCACACGCTCCAAATCCTGGAAGTGAAAAATGAAAGATGCAGATGTGTAGGTTGATTGGCTGTTTCATCAATTTCTTTTTTATGTGGAAGGTGGTATAAAAGAAGAAGAAAATACTCTTTGTTGATTAAATTTACTTCACCAAACTATTCAGCCAAAGATCATGAGGTAGTTTCATGAATCAAACGCTCAAATCGAGGCTGGAAATCTACCAAAGGTTTTGAATGGTACTTTACAGGATTTGCTCGATCGACAACAAGAAAGTGACTAATAAAAGCAAACGTTAGTAACTTCGCCTCGTAATTTTGCCCAGAAAACTTGCACCACCTTCTTCATTCAATCAGATGAAAAACTAGGGTAACCGTGACATGGTGTCTTGCCCTTTTTCTACTGTAGTTTGTCGCCGATTTCATATATTTTCTTTGCCTCTCATTGTTTCTTGTGATACCTTCCTTTAGTCCTGATAAGCCAATGTGACTGATGCAGTTTTGGCTTAACGACCCATCACTACTTTTGTCGATTATGTTTTACTTGTCGCTTCTTCTCGTCAGCACGTGACGTGGTAGCTAAGCTAAAGAAGGAAGGCGTAACAAACCCTAACGACTTTCATTGGATTAGTCAGTTACGTTACTACTGGGAAACAAAGGCTGTCATTGTAAGGATGATTACCACAGCGGTCAAATATGGTTATGAGTACCTTGGCAACAGCGGAAGACTAGTCATCACTCCTTTAACAGACAGATGTTATAGGTACGTGTAATTGGGTTTAAATCTAAGGCGTAGACTAGTCTCACTAGTTTGGATCAGCTGATTCCAATTACAGTAACTGAATTAAGATTTTTCCTTCAAATTTGTAGGACTTTGATGGGTGCTCTCTTGTTGAACCTAGGAGGGGCCCCTGAGGGACCTGCTGGTACAGGGAAGACGGAGACTTGTAAAGATTTGGCGAAAGCTGTTGCAAAGCAGGTATTGATAAAGTTGCAGATTTAAATCTTTCTACGGTTTGTAGAATTTACTGTTTGGTTACTATTTTTCTAGGTTTGTAATTCAACATTTATAAAGTTACTCATTCATTTTGTTCTTTTGATTTACTTCTAGTGTGTTGTTTTCAACTGCTCAGATGGACTGGACTACAAAGCCATGGGAAAGTTCTTCAAAGGTCTCGCCCAGGCAGGGGCCTGGGCCTGTTTCGACGAATTTAACAGGATTGAACTGGAAGTGAGTCAGTCGTAAAGTTATGATCAAGCTGTGTTCGATATCTGCAAACCCTTAAAATAACCTCATTAAAGCCAGATAGGTGATTTGATCACCTAAGATTTCCGTCGGTTTTGTTTAGAATTTAGACAGTTCTACTGGAACTCACGCAAATGTCAGTACAGTCAAGAAATAGACTGAAAAAATGTGACCTGCTCTTGATGATTTTGTGCAGGTATTGTCTGTTGTAGCGCAACAGATCTTGACAATACAAAGGGCCGTTATGGAACAAGTCGACAAGTTTGTGTTTGAGGGAACAGAAATTTCTCTGGATCCGTCATGTACCATATTCATAACCATGAATCCTGGTTACGCTGGCCGTGCAGAGCTCCCTGATAATCTGAAGGTAAATGGGGAGATACTTCGATAAGTTTCAGTGTTATTAGAATTAAAGAAAGTTGGATGCAACCGCTGTGTTGTTATTGTTTCTATTGAAACTGTAGACTTTTGGTAGTTTGCAGTAGTTAAAACGGCGCCTATCAATCCTTTTTACCTTAACATCAATATTCTCTACACTGTTATCTATACATTTCCTGAGGTGCTGACAAGGAGAATTTGTTTAACAATCAAGAGCTTCTTTTGTCAGTGGTCATTTCCTTTATTCCTGTGACATGCGTGATACAGGGGTGATATTTTAAGGAGAAATCAGGTGCTAGTCACCCAGAGGGGTCAGAGGGTTAACTGTCACTTGATATAGGCTGTGACGGGATTCGAACCCAGGCCTCCCAGATACTGGTTGGTCTCCACCAACTACGAAACCCCATGTTATGAGTAGGGCACATTTTATTTCATCAAAAATTAGAAACTAATATCACTGGTGATTGTTATTGCAGGTTCTTTTCCGTACAGTCGCCATGATGGTTCCTGATTATGCCCTAATCAGTGAGATCAGTTTATATTCTATGGGTTTTGTTAATGCGCGGAGTCTGTCGGCAAAGATTGTGGCTGTGTACAGGCTCTGTTCTGAGCAGGTAACACTAACTCTTATGATTAGGCTATGTTAGTAAGCGCAACAAATGTTTCTTTGAAGCCAACATTAACTACTTGTCGCTTGTCTTACTTCGTCTCTGTTTGTCAGTGAAATGGAATTACGTGATCGAGCTGTTTTTCTCAAGTCTTCATTCAGACAAACAACATGATTTTAGAATAACCAGTGGCTTAACTGCTGGAAAATACCTCCTCAGCATTTCACGTTTTCATCGCAGTTGGCCTTTTCCTGGGTGGAGAGAGGTCATGTGAGCGTTAAATATCTTGCCTAAAAACACAACGTAATGGCTCGGCCGTGACTAGAAATCGGGGGAAATTAGATGCTGGTCACTCTTGGGGTTTCAAGGGTTAGTTGAAGAGAGAAAAGGATGTCATAATTTTTCAGGTTTTCGACTTTTCGTATAATTGAATATTTTTCTCTGACAGCTTTCGTCCCAGCATCATTATGATTATGGTATGCGGGCGGTCAAGTCGGTTCTCACTGCGGCAGGAAATTTAAAACTGAAGTATTCTGAACAAGACGAGGATATTTTGTTGTTGAGGTCCATTATGGACGTCAACTTGCCAAAGGTTTGTTAAAATATGTAAACGAAATTGTGAGTAGTTTTGAAATAAACTTTCGGTGATTCGAGAGCTTTGAAATGGAGCTAAAAGTGTCCTTAGGGAACGAAGAATCAAAGTTCTCAAAGAAAAAATGACGGTAAGATTTGGCTACTGCCTCACGCCTGTTACTTTATGTTCGTCCTAACTGAGAATGGTTATAATGAAAATATCTCTCTTCTCGTCTTTAATTGCACGCTTTTTGCAGTTTTTATCGCAAGACTTGCCTTTGTTTGAAGGCATTGTGTCAGACTTGTTCCCAGGCATCACTCTGCCATCTCCTGACCACGGTGTCCTGGAAGAGGCACTCAGACGGAACAGCGTGAAGATGGGACTGCAAGCGGTACCATGGTTTGTTGAAAAAGTTGTGCAGGTATGTTCACAATTTAAGGGATAAAAAGGAGATTTTCTTCGAATCCCTACCAACGCATCGACGAATCCAGAGTTTTCTTTGTTTGCGTTGTGGTTGAAATTGACCTTGAAATTAGTGAATGATTTTCTGCTTTAATTTAGGCTTAAGAGTTTGAAGAAGAAAGACAGAGAGCTCCAAGATGGTTGATTCTTGTTGTTCAAATGTTTCAGCCGTCTTTAAGGAAATGTTATTAACAACAACAACAACAACTACAACAAATCTTTTAATGCTCGCAAAAATAGGTATTACAATAATAAGAAGACTACTTAAAATCAACAGGAAATTTTTTAGAACATAGTTTACTGGAGCCCAGAGGCTGAGGAATCGTAAAATTTTTAAGTTGGCCCCTTATCATTCTTACCCAGAGACTGGCTTGAAAGCCTCTTTTTGGGAATATTCATGTTATTTTGCTCAATACGATTATTGGAGTCCACATTTCCTTTGAAAGGTGTACGAGATGATGTTGGTACGCCACGGCTTTATGATCGTGGGCGATCCCATTGGTGGAAAGACATCAGCGTGGAAGGTTCTATCTGCAGCCCTGACTGAGCTTGGTAAAGATGAAGACTCGGATGAAGTTGGGGTATGTCAGTTCCGTTACCTATTTTTTTCTCTGCAAGTCTTCGGTTATCCTTGTAGTATCGATTGGTGCGTGTCTTTTTTAGTTACCACATTTTCCTGACTGCGTTAAGTGGAGGTCTGTCTTTTAACCCTTTTGCTCCGAAGATCTCATTGATAATTCTCATTACTGCCTCCTAAGCAATTCGGATCAATATTAGTATCTGGGCCAGATACTGATATTGATCCAACAATTCTAATGATGTTGATTTGGATAATTTGGTATTGTATGGGCTAATTATCCCCTAATTGGTGTGTTTCTCTTCAGTTGCCTGCTTGATATTGTACTGGTATTGTAAAGAGAAATTATGTCTTTGTCACTCATGGGAGTTAAAGGGTTAATGTTTTGTTCTCGGCCAAAGTAATCTACTTTGAAAATGCTTCGCTCTGTCTATGTAGATAGCGGTTTTGACGATTGGGCGAATTACAGTCGATGATGCAAATGTGAATCAAGAGAGATTTAAGACCTAAAGATCAAGTTACAGATACAAGGAGGGAGAAATGTACTGTGAAAAATACGAAGTGATCACGTGATGTTCCACGTGATATTCACGTGATGACCACGTCACGTGCCACCTCATCGTTTCGTTTCCTGGTATTCCAGTTAACTCATTACTGACAAACGCAGGGTATTGACAAACTCACTGAAAAAATTGAAACGTGGTTAATAGAAAACCATGGTCTCTTGCAGGTTCAGTACACGATCATTAACCCCAAGGCTGTCACCATGGGCCAGCTGTATGGAAGATTTGATCCTGTGTCACACGAGTGGTCAGACGGTAAGTGCTTTATTTCACGAACAGACTTCAGGAAATATTACTTTTCATTAATAGAATACAATATTTTCATTAGGACTCCCGTATGGGGATCTTCTGGCCTAATTACAACAATGGTTAAAAAGATTATTAAGTGAAAAATAATTGACTCTATATTACATATGAAAAAACTACCATAAATATGATGTCCACAGCTATGGATAACTTTCTAGATGATGATTCCTCAACGTGTGTTTAAAAGTTGCCAAGACTCCGCATTTCTAGTTGCAAGGAGTTCCACACTAATGGGCCTCTATACGATAAATATTTTTGTGCCAAAATTATATTTATATATTTCTATTTCTATGGTTTATATGCTTTATTTATTTTCAGGAGTACTTGCCAATACGTTCCGTGAGCACGCAAGCTCAGTCAGCGAGGAGCGTAAATGGATCATATTTGATGGGCCAGTTGATGCAGTATGGATTGAAAACATGAATACGGTGCTTGACGATAACAAAAAGGTACAATTATATCGATAAATTATTGTTTTTTTAAATTGTTTACAATTTTTAAAAAAATTAGACTTGTGATCAGCCCTTTATGTTTCGTCTAACTGTCGGCCAGTTGATGCAGTATGGATTGAAAACATGAATACGGTGCTTGACGATAACAAAAAGGTACAATTATATCGATAACTTATTATTTTTTTAAATTGTTTACAATTTTTAAAAAAATAGACGAGTGATCAGCACTCTGCGTTCCGTCTAACTGTCGTAGACTTCTTCAAGGAGTTTTAGCTAAAATCGTGGCCTCCAAATATTTTTCTAACCTTGCCTGCAGAATTTTCAAACATTTACACAACTTCGCCTGTTCCTGTTTGTATGTCCTGCCAAGCCTATGGTCATTGGCCCCCGTAACTATGGCATTTAAAAATTAAATTGATTTTTGTCATTTTCTTTGCAGTTGTGCTTAATGAGTGGAGAGATAATTCAAATGAGCTCTCTACAGAACATGATATTTGAACCTCAAGACCTGGAGCAGGCTTCACCAGCGACAGTAAGCAGGTGAGACACCATTTTTTTTCACGAGCCACCTCGTGAAATTTCCATTGCTAAATTCCCAATGTTTTTGGTATTTTTCATTATCGTTATTTTTATTTACCGCCTAGAGAATTTTTTTCTTGCTTTCAGATGTGGTATGATTTACATGGAGCCAGGTCAGTTGGGCTGGGAGCCACTTGTCGCTTCGTGGATGGAGAAAGATTATCCTGCAAACCTTAGCTCTGCTAGCAAAAATTCTGTACAGGTCGGGGTTACCTTTTTGTAATGAAGCAGCAAAAATTTGATTATCCTCAGTTTTGCTTGAGGGTTTGAAGGATTTCACAAAGCATGACGGCATCTATAGTCTCTAATCATGTCTTGTTTCCCTCTCAGATGATGTTTGACTGGTTGATTGCCCCGTGCGTGGATTTCGTCATTAGACAGTGCCGTGAACTGGTGCGCACGTCACCAATGCGCATGGTCAAGTCCATGTTAACCATGTACTCCATTCTGTTGGATGAGCTGAGGTAAAACGGCCAAATGGCTCTCGACTAAAATTAAGGGCAAGGCATTACAGGAACGCTGGCTATCACTAAGTTATTAATGTTTTTTTTATGAAGAACATATCAAGGGAGGTAAACTGCATCCAAGCAGTTACCGAAAGCTCGTCCTGTGAAAATAAACTCAGGCTTCGTCGGGGTTTACCCGTTTTATCTGAGATGTTGTTGGTTGATCACAGACTTATCTAATGTATGTTTTTGCAACCAGAGAGCCACCCCAAGAGGAAAAGAAAAAGACCGTTATGGATGAAGAGGAGTTTGAGGGATTCATGGATGAGAAACCAGTCAAGACCGAGGCGGAAATTTTGCAATGGCTCCAGTCTCTCTTTCTGTTCGCTTTATGTTGGTCAATTGGCGGAAATTTAGACACTGACTCCAGGCTGAAGTTCAGTGATTTCCTGAAAGTCTTGGCAGCTGGAACCAACAAACAACACCAAAGGTTTGAATTAGTTTTTCTTGTGTTGAGATAAACTATCTTTCATTGCGGGGAGGAACTGGTCATGTTCCAAGCATTTAGCAGCTTACTTCATGCAAACGCTTGTGTTCTTGAAAAGGACATATGCCTATCTCAGATTTGACGTCTCCATTCTGCTAACATTAATTGAAAAGCGATGCGAACGTTTTGGAGATAAGGATTGAAAATGGCTCAATAACACCAAGCAACTGTGTGGTTTTCCACTTAGTTACTTAGGCAAAAAACGACATGGCAACCAAAACATGACAAGAACTTAGAATTAATGTTTTCCAACAATCTCTGTCGGATGCTATCGGAGGCATTCATTTAAAACTTTCTTTTATCTTTTTAGACCCAAAGATTTAAAGCTTCCCAAGAATTACCAGTTTCCTGGAAAGGGAGTTATTTACGACTTCTTTTTCGATAAGTCGACCTTTGGTACGTGGCATCCGTGGGAGAAGAATGTGTTCATCGAGGAAATTCCTCCGAACGCTAAGGTGAGTTGAGGGTAGGATATGGCTTAAAATATTGATCATCCCTCAGACAACCTATACTTCTTTTGAGCTAGTCAAATAAGAGGTCACTGGTGAATGTCGAACGTATGTGAAGACATGTAACACGAAAGTTGGAGTCGTTCATTCGCGAGGAACGTAGAGTCTCAATCACCCAATCGAAACAAAGCAAATGTTACAACGAAACAATGAGGTCGCAAGTGAAAACATGCTGGAGATAACCCCCATGCAAATTGCTTGGAGCGCGGGAAAACGCGAGTGGCCAAGTTGTGATTGGTTTGTTTGGTTTTCAATTTGATTGTCTGAGAAAGTGGCGCGAGTTTTCTGGATCAATTGGACTAATTGCGCTATGAAGTAAAGCAAAACCACAGCAATCACGGATTATTTTAGATTCTCAAAACAAATTGCTCTATTCTGACTTAAACTAGAGTATCTTGTATACCCTCATTATATGAAATTACTGTGAGTGTTTTTCTTACCGAAACTTATCCAGCTAGGTCATGTGTATCAAATTCTGAATCAAAGAACGGTGCTTGTGAATTGTTTTTCTTTTGTACTTGTAGCCGAATGAGCTGATCATACCTACTACAGAGACAGTTCGTC